>NC_088418.1:33202036-33410034 GCF_034236695.1 Oncorhynchus nerka
TTTGTCCACTCTCACTCTGCCGTGGTTAGGATGGATAGGTCAGAGTAACATTCAGCAATATTGTTATAGAATAGATGTTTCGGCGGTTGTCCGCCTTCGCATTCACCGGTACATAATTTCTAGCTGCAGACTAGTAATTAGTATCGAAGAGTAGCTCTTATTCTGTCGAATCAATTGTCTCAGAGTGTCAACAACCATTACAACCTTAGCTAACAATCAGGTTTATGGTCTCGACTCAAACCTTAGCCCTCTCGGTTATCGAGGTAAGCTGGTCTGAAGGGAATTCCTCCCGGTGGGGGTTATATTCGTAACAGTAGAAAGGGGCTGTCCCGTGACGCCAGATCAATGTCTGTGCTCATGGGGCGGGCCAATGATTTAGTTAAACTCCAAAGGGAATTGGAGTTTCCTTCATTAAACAGTTTAAAATCATATTATATCATTTCACAAATAGTTTCATCTTTACTCATTCATTTTATACAACAATTAGAGGCAAACCTCACAACTGAGACTATTGTTATGGTAATGTGGCTGTATTGTCTCTCATGAGTTTCACAAAATTGTTCAAAATGGACCAGTTCGTAGCTGGCTACTTCACCGACCGTTTATACAATCTCATGAATATTGTTCAGTTCTCAAGTTCTGTGATGTGGAAGAAGTTCCTCTGTTCTTTCTATGAAAACTCACTATCTCTCATACTCTGGCCATGAGGAGAGAACTCCTCTAGGAATGTATGACTTGCCTAACAGAGCCTGTTGGTAGGGGTAAGAGAGAGAGAGGTGGTGAGAGAGAGAAGGGGATGGTGCAGAGAGAGGGGGATGGTACTCGCTATTCCCAAAGAGGGCAACATCATGACACTTACAAACACCACTTCCAGCTGCCCCCTGGCGTTGATTCTAAATAGATATTCAAATCCTCCTGCTGCAGGATTTTTTTCCTCCTGCGATGAAATGGGTCATAATATTAAGATCCGACATCTGTATAGGTAGCGGTAAGGTGACTAGGCAACAGGATAGATAATAAACGGTAGCAGAAGCGTATGTGATGAGTCAAAACAGTTAGCGCAACAAGGGTCAAATGGAGATCCCGGTAGCAATTTGGTTAACTATTTAGTAGTCTTATGGCTTGGGGGTAGAAGCTGTTCAGGGTCCTGTTGGGTCCTGTTGGTTCCAGACTTGATGCTTCAGTACCGCTTGTCGGGCAGTAGCAGAAAGAACAGTTTGTGACTTGGGTGCCTGGAGTCTTGGGTGGCCGCAGTCCTCTGATACCGCCTTGTATAGAGGTCCTGAATTGCTGGGAGCTCGGCCCCAGTGTAATACTTGGCCGTACACACTACCGTACACACTCTTTGAGAGCATTGGTGCTTTGGCATATATTTTATTTATATAATAAAATATTTATATTTTTGGGAATAGGTTGGGAATAGGATACGGACCCAGTTTAGGGTAAGGATTTGAGTTTGGGGGATATATACACATAGGGATAAATACACCCTTACAAAAAAAAGGTGCTAAGTAGAACCATATAGGGTTCTTCGGTTTGTCCCCGTAGGAGAAACCTTTTTGGTGCTCGGTAGAACCCTCTATGAAGGGTTCTTCATTGAAACGTCTGTTGAAGTTGTCCTCCTGTGATTTTTTTTGCTTTTCCTGTTGTGAAGTGATATAGCAAATAAAAATACGGTAAAATACACACACTAAAGGGTAAGAAAATGTATTTTGAGCAAAATAGTTCAAACTTCGAGTAAGGCATTCAAGAAGTGGGTTTGATGGGAAGTGGCAATGTCATCTGCCTCCCCCTTGCTTGAGGAAAACTAGAGGAGCAATAGAAAACAAAAAAAGAAAGCCCCCCCCCACACACACTTGTGCAATGTCATCTCTTACCTGGACCACCTATTGAGATGTGCCTTTTGTTAAGTAAATCAGGTGTTAAAAATGTGAAAAGGAGACAGGTGTGCAACTTTTAATGGTTATACTTAATTAGAACCATCCATGAAGGGTTCTACCAAGAACCCTTTTATATTTGAAGGGTTCCTCCTAGAACCCTCTATGAACAGTTCCACCAGCAAAATTAGCCTTTAAAAACAAAATTACATATATCACCAGGTCTTTCTTTGACGGCCTAGTTATGCCGTAAGGACATTTTTACACAGGTTTGTTTGCTTTAGTTCGAATCAGAGTTCGGTTATCTGTTAAAATGTATTTTCTTCATTTGGTCTGGTTGATTTCACACTGCCACATCTCAAGCCCTGCGCTCACCACAATTTGTTAACAAAGCCATGTGTTCGTGCAGGTCGTTCATTTATTGGACAGAAATGTGTCAGGGAGTCCCAAATCACAACAGTCATGGATCATCAGATGTGCTACGACCCTCTCGCTATTACTTTTAAATTTGGTGCTCCAACCAACATAGAACACAGCTGAGCAATATGAGCACTTGTCCCAACTACGTGCAGTTTATAATGTGGTGCTTCACTATCACAGCATTAGATGCACTGCTTGTACCAGACAAAGAAGGCTAGTACTGATGAGTCCTTTCAATTGTATAGCGACCCTGGACATTTTCCATGCAAGATCCATCAGGTAATCAGTCATGAGCTGATGAAACAATCAAACTGCCCCATTGAGCAGCCCAGGCAAATTGTGTTCTGATAATAGGAATAGGCTAAATTGCTATTGAATATTTAAATTATGTTTAGGCCATTCAAAACAAAATAAAAGCATAATTAGACTAAAATATAGTTATAATACTGCAATAGTGAATCAAGATTATCAATCAATAATTTATGTGAATCAAAATAATCTGATGCAGCCTAGTCTACTAAATGTATTGTTCCCAATTGGAGACACATTCTTTAGCCTTGAAAGAATACTTTCACCTACTGTCACAAGAGATTCTGGGCACATCCCCATTCATTTGATTAGTGGCAGTGTCACGATCGTCGTAATGACGAGACCAAAGCACAGCGTGATGTGAATACATCTTTTTAATGAAAGACAGAAAACACGATGTACACTAAACAAACCCCTATCAAAACTGAGTGCAAACATGCAACATCACATAGACAATAACCCACGAAATACCCAAAGAAGATGGCTGCCTAAATATGGTTCCCAATCAGAGACAACGATAAACAGCTGCCTCTAATTGAGAACCAATCTAGGCAACCATAGACATATATAACACCTAGATGGTAAACAACCCATAAACCTACAAAACCCCTAGACAGTTCAAAAACACATACATCACATGTCACACCCTGACCTAACCAAAATATATAAAGAAAACAAAGAATACTCAGTTCAGGGCGTGACAGTACCCCCCCACAAAGGTGTGGACTCCGGCCGCAAAAACCTAATCTAAAGGGGAGGGTCCGGGTGGGCCTCTTTCACGGCGGCGGCTCGGGTGCGGGACGTGGACCCCGCTCTACCTCAGTCTTGGCCTACTTAGATGGCGCCTCAGGAGCGGGGACCCTGAAGATCATCGTAGAGAGCGCCACTGGACTGAGGAGCGACTCTGGCGGCTCGGGACAGACGGGAGACTCTGGCGGCTCAGGACAAACAGGAGACTCTGGCGGCTCAGGACAAACGGGAGACTGGCGGCTCAGGACAGACGGGAGACTCTGGCGGCTCAGGACAGACGGGAGACTCTGGCGGCTCAGGACAGACGGGAGACTCTGGTGGTGCTGGGCAGGAGGAAGGCTCTGGCGGCGCTGGACAGGCGGGAGCACCTGTAGGGATGAGACGGAGAGACAGCCTGGGGCGGGGGGCTGCCACCGGAGGGCTGGTGCGTGGAGGTGGCACTGGATAGACCGGACTGGATAGTCCAGAAAAACAGGCAGATTCAAAACCGGGAAGACGAGAAAAAGATAATAGAAAACAGGAGCACGGGGAAAACATGCTGGTTGACCTGAAAACATACAAGACGAACTGGCACAGAGACAGGAAACACTGGGGAAAATAAGCGACACCTGGAGGGGGTGGAGACAATCACAAGAACAGGTGAAACAGATCAGGGCGTGACAATACCGTTCATGTCTCAATAGTCTCAAGGCTAACCTCTCTCCTCCCCTTCATCTACACTGATGGAAGTGGATTTAACAAGTGACATCAAAAAGGGATCATTGCTTTCACCTGGATTTACCTGTTCAGTCTATGTCATGGAAAAAGTAGCTGTTCCTAATCTTTTGTACAGTCAGTGTATGTAAAAACAGAAAACCACAAGAAAACAAAAAATTATAGTGTTCATTCAATGTTATTAGGGGATTGCCTTTGTTACAACTATGACACAGAAAGCATATGTTGGAACACGTTAACAGCTTCTTTTTATAACCACCACAAAAAAGAATACCCTAACCACCAAGACGCACAAACATCAGTAGCCTAAACATCATTATAAGTGCCAAGTGTGCTTGATAAATAGTGAAAAACAGCACAAAAGCAACAATGGCACTATAATGAATGTGTCGTTAAATCGTCAATGACTTATATGTTGGATACTCATTCGATTTTGCAATGATAAATCAACACAAAGAGTTCATTTTAACGCTATCTTAGTGTGTAAACTGTACTCTGATTATAGTCTTACATTATGAGTGTTAATGTAACACTTCATAGTGTAAAAAATGAACACTGCATGGTTACACTATGGTGTAAGTAAAACTGTGTGGTGTAAAGCTTCATTTGCATATATTTTTAGTGTGCCTTTTCTTTTCAAGTGAATTGTAGACTTGCCACCCATGGCTATTTGTTACTGACAAACATGGTTGTTTAAAGGCCTGTGGCTTTCACCTAATGAGTACCTAGGCGAATTGTCACGTTCTGACCTTAGTTCCTTTGTTTTGTCTTTGTTTTAGTATGGTCAGGGCGTGAGTTGGGGTGGGCAGTCTGTTTGTTTTTCTAGGTTGGTTTTTGAGTTTGGCCTGGTATGCTTCTCAATCAGAGGCAGGTGTCGTTAGTTGTCTCTGATTGAGAATCATACTTAGGTAGCCTTTTTCCACCTGTGTTTCGTGGGTGTTTATTTTCTGTTTTGTGTGTCATCACTGGACAGGACTGTATCGTTTGTTCATTCTTCCTAGTTGTTATTTTGTTTAGTGTTCAGTTTTGATTACATTAAAAATCAAGAACATTTACCATGCTGCACCTTGGTCCTCACCTTCTTCCACCGACGACGATCGTTACACGAATGTAATCATAAAAATTAAACTTTATGACAATACATTACATATTTCATATAGCTTTACTTTGGTGGCCTGGTTTTACCCTAACAAAGTGGTGTTAGGACAGCGTTTCCCAAACTCGGTCCTGGGGAACTCAAGGGGTGTACTGTATGTTTCGTTTTTTGCCCAAGCACTACACAGCTGATTCAAATAATGAACTCTTCATCAAGTGTTGATTATTTGAATCATCTGTGTATTGCTGGGTCAAAAAACTAAATGTGCACCCCTTGGGGTACCCACGACCAAGTTTGGGAAAGGCTGTGTTAGAAACTCTTAATTTACAGGATGTGACATTTCTTTTTGAGTCCAGCCAGAGTTAGGACAGTTGGAATTTGTATTCCCCCACAATCTGCATTCAGAATGACAGTCAGGGTTTGGGACATTGGCAACGGAGACTACCTAAACTATTTAAACTGCAACAACCATTTCGGTAATGGGTGCAATACATCTAACTGATTGAATTAGTTTAGAAAAAAATATGTTATTTATCTTTGTGTAGAATAAGATGAATTAATCAATCAATCAATCAATGTGCATGCAAAAACACAGATATTAAAAACAATACTAAAAAATCTACCTGCAATAGAGCATGCTGGCAAATATGATGGGTGTGGTTTTGATGGCAACGTTCTAGTCGCCACAGAGTAAAAATTGAACAATCAAACCCTCACCCTCAACACTGGGTATTAACACCAACATTAGGGTAATTGTATACCACTGAGTGTTAATTTCACACTTACAGAGTTAGTTTGAATCCTGAATCAGCACTATACATTTTACACTGAAAAATCCACACTAGGTAACACTGGCTAATGTGCTGTGTACCATGCCGAATTTGTCTGTTTCCAGGGCGATGCGTTATCGTTTTGTCCAAAGAAAGTTATCCTATACATGTCTGACCAGAATACACAGAATATGCATTTCCACAGAATGCTCCATTGACATACAGGATTGAAAAAAAAATGCTTCCAGCTCATCAACAGACAGATCCCAGGCAGTGTCTCAGTACAGCCACAGTACAGCCACAGTACAGTCCCTGATGTGCTGTAGCATACCCATGTCACATAAAACAATGAAAGCTGGCGTTGCTGATGTGTTCTTTGATCTCTCAGTGATAATCGGCCTGTAGCATTGTCACCGGTTTGTTCTATTCAAACAGTGCCATCCCTTGGAGGGGTAGGTTCAAGCTGAGATTCAGATTCAAAAGCATAATCATCGGAGATGTCATGATTAATTTCTTTCTTCATGACTCATTTTCATTCAGATCTTGTAGCAGCGCTAACGCAGCTTGTACATCCATTCGTCTTCATCTTCTTGCCATTGTAAATTGCGCGCACTCTCACTGTGTACTCAAGTAGGCCAGAGTAGACTGATAAGACTCATTGGATTTGGTGGACTAATACAGGGTACATACCATTTTGAGATTATAATAAAAATATACTTTACCAATACAATAGAATGGCCCACGCTGTTCTTCATACACAATTGCCGATTACATAATTATGCATCGTTCGCTTCCCCTCACTCATCAACTCACCCATTGTCCCTCTTTCTCCCCATCATACTTTTACTTCATTTACAATACATGAACAAAAGTATGTGAAAGTCTGCTCGTCAAACATCTCATTCCAAAATCATAGGCATTAATATGGAGTTGGTCCCTCCTTTTGCCCTATAACAGCCTCCACTCTTCTGGGACGGCTTTCCACAAGATGTTGGAACATTGCTGCAAGGACACAAAAGCGTTAGTGAGGTCGGGCACTGATGTTGGGCAATTAGGTCTGGCTCACAGTCAGTATTCCAATTCATCCCAAAGGGGTTTTATGGAGTTGAGGTCAGGGCTCTGTGCAGGCCAGTAAAGTTATTTTACACCGATCTCGACATACCGCGTCTGTATAGACCTCGCTTTGTGCACAGGGACATTGTCATGCTGAAACAGGAAAGGGCCTTCCCCTAACTGTTGCCACAAAGTTGGAAGCACAGAATCGTCTAGAATGTCATTATATGCTGTAGACTTAACATTTCCCTGCGGTGAACTAAGGAGCCTAGCCAATGAATACCACCCCCTCCACCAAACTTTACAGTTGGAACTATGCATTGGGGCTGGTAGTGTTCTCCTGGCATCTGCAAAACCCCGATTAATCCATCTGACTGCCAGATGGTGAAGTGTGATTCACTACTCCAGAGAACGCGTTTCCACTTCTCCAGAGTCCAATGGCGACGAGCTTTACACCACTCCAGCCGACGCTTGGCATTGCACATGGTGATCTTAGGCTTGTGTGTGGCTGCTTGGACATTGAAACCCCTTTTGTGAAGCTCCCGACTAACAGTTCTTATGCTGACGTTCCTTCCAGAGGCAGTTTGGAATTCGAAAGTGAGTTGTTGCAACCAAAGACAGATGATTTTTACTCACTATGCGAGTCAGCACTGAGCTGTACCATTCTGTGAGCTTGTGTGGCCTACCACTTTGTGGCTAAGCCGTTGTTGCCCCTAGACGTTGCCACTACACAATAACAGTACTTACAGTTGATCGGAGCAGCTCTGGCAGGCTATAAATGTGACGAGCTGACTTGTTGGAAAGGTGCTATCCTATGACGGTGCCACATTGAAAGTCACTTAGCTCTTCAGTTAGGCCATTCTGCTGCCAATGGGAGGACCATCCCATTGGCAGCATTAAAGTTATCCTTTTCAGATAAAACTATACTAAATATATTCATATGTCACCAAATACTTGATTGAAACACACTGTTTTGCAATGAAGGTCTATAGTAAAAAAAAACATGGTGTAACCGGAGGACATCTAGCTTCCGTTTTCCTCTGGCTACATTGACTTCAATACAAAACCTAGGATGCTCGTAGGCCTCACCCCCTTCCATAGACCTGCATGGTTATTATGACCACTTCCGGAGGACGACCTCCAACCAATCAGTTTTTGAAGTATGTACTGACATGTTTTCCATCTAATCATAGGATTAGGATCAGAGAATTACCCTAGTGTGTCGTATTGGGATTGTGCAGCAGAGCATTATTGTGGGGTTCAATGTGTTGAGCATTTTGGGGGGGTTGGAGGATTCTATGTGTTGAGAAGCTTGGTGAGTGTGACAAGTGATATTATTCAATTCAAAATAGTTTCTTCAAATTACAGGAGACAAAGGTGGTAGATTATAAATTGTATTCTTGGTTTTAGAACTTTATTCTTGTGTCCAGTTAAGGCACATTTATTTCAATTTGCCTTGCCAACTTCAGTAGCAAGTAGCAGTAGCTAGCCAGCGCAGGTGTGCAGTTTGGCAGAATGACCAACGCTACCGAGAATGTTGTGGACTTTTTGTTGAAGAACCCCTTTCATTCTCTGAGGTAAACGGAAAATGTGCGAATTAAAACTGAGGGTTGACCTCTGCCTGAGATCAGTTTCATGAAGAACGATGAAAAGATGAAGGAGTTCGTATTGATTGGTATCAAAAGTTAGCTGGTTAACAGGGAGACTTTCATCAATCCGCCTGTACAGGCAGACAAGTCTTGAGCCATGGGCGAATAAAAATTAATAAATATAACCTTTATTTAACTAGGCAAGTCAGTTAAGAACATATTGGGATTCTTTTATCAAACAGCACCTAGCAACAAATTGAGCTACTTTTAAAATGTATTTTGATCTTTTAGCAACTGTTGAAAAGTGACTCAAACACTAAAATGCGCGCATTTTCCCCTAGGTCATTAGTATGGTAAAATCCAGAAATGTTATTCTTTCAGTGAAATAAGGAACCGTTCCGTATTTTATCTAACGGGTGGCATCCGTAAGTCTAAATATTCCTGTTACATTGCACAACCTTCAATGTTATGTTATAGTTACGTAAAATTCTGGCAAATTAGTTCGCAAGGAGCCATGCGTCCCAAACTATTGCATATACCCTGACTCTGCCTGCAATGAATGCAAGAGAAGTAACACAATTTCCCTAGTTTAATACTGCCTGCTAACCTGGATTTCTTTTAACTAAATATGCAGGTTTAAAAAAATATGCTTCTGTGTATTGATTTTAAGAAAGGTATTGATGTTTATGGTTAGGTACATTCGTGCAACGATCGTGCTTTTTCCGCAAATTCGCTTTTGTTAACTCATCGCCCGTTTGGTGAAGTTGGCTGTCTTTGTTAGGAAGAAAGTCTTCACACAGTTCGCAATGAGCCAGGCGGCCCAAACTGCTGCATATTTGCACAGAACGCATGTTAGCAGGCAATATTGACTAAATATGCAGGTTTAAAAATATATACTTGAGTATTGATTTTAATAAAGGTGTTGATGTTTATGGTTAGGTACATATTGGTGCAACGACAGTGCTTTTTTCGCGAATGGGCTTAACAGGTGAATGTGCTTAACAGGCACCACGTCGATTATATGCAACGCAGGACAAGCTAGATAAACTAGTAATATCATCAACCATGTGTAGTTAACTGGTGATTATGTTAAGATTGATTGTTTTTTATAATTATATGCTGCCAATGACTCGAACAAACTGCAAAAATCTCTGAACCTGGAGACTCTTACCTCCCTCACTAGCTTTAAGCACCAGCTGTCAGAGCAGCTCACAGATCACTGCACCTGTACATAGCTCATCTGTAAATAGCCCATCAAATATACCTCATCCCCATTACTGTATTTATTTATCTTGCTCCTTTGCACCCCAGTATCTCAACTTGCACATTCATCCTCTGCAAATCCTACCATTCCCGTGTTTAATTCTATATTGTAATTACTTTGCCACCATGGCCTATTTATTGCCTTACCTCTTTTAATCCTACCTCATTTGCACATGCTGTATATAGATTTTCCTACTGTATTATTGATTGTATGTTTGTTTATTCCATGTGTAACTCTGTGTTGTTGTATGTGTCAAACTGCTTTGCTTTATCTTGGCCAGGTCGCAGTTGCAAATGAGAACTTGTTCTCAACTAGCCTACCTGGTTAAATAAAGGTAAAATAAATAAAACAATGGTCAAGAGCTGCTGCTTACTGATTTGACAGATCCAACGCAGTTACACCTCACACACCGTCAAAACATCAGCTATGCGGGTGTTGGCTATCGCCGGTTAACGCTTGATCTGATTGAATCAAGGCCTTACACTCAGTCAGTCTATTTAGTTGTATGATTGTTGTCAGTTAAGAAAATTGTGCCTTTCTCTTTTAGATCTGCCACTCCCTGCAGTTCAGCTGCAGTCATCTGCTGTGGTATTTAATTTACCGGCTGCACCAGTTCCTACTACACTGGCCGTGGATGGAGAAACTTTTGAGGATTCCCAGATGGATACAGGTTATTCAGAATTATATTACATATGCTCACTCACACCAACAGATGTGAGTGAACACAGACATGTTGTTGAGCTGATTACTTACTGTCACTTTGTGCATCTCTCTTTCAGATCTGCCATGCACTCCACCATTGCCCGACAGCCTCACACAGAAGTGCATACACTGGGCCTGGCAAGACTGACAAAGCAGAGATGGGTGGCTGACAAGGAAAAATAAAACATGCACTCACACACATTATCCACAATGTAAATAAGTTGTAATTGCTTGTTTATTTCATGTTTTCTCCATTTTATTTTAGGATTGGAGAAATCTACTCCTTCATAGCCATTCTCAATATCATAAGTACTCTAAATATCTATCAAATCAAAGTGTGATTGATAATATTGTGAAAGACTATGGCTTAAAATGGTTACAGTTTGAGGAAATTCTGTGTGCTTTTTTCTGAGTTGAAAAACATGTCTCACTCTCACACACAAGACCCAATGTAAATAAATTGTAATAACTACATTTAATAACTTGTATGCTACATTTTATTTGAGGGAAATATCTGAAATAAAGTACATTCACTGTTAAAGTAATGTCTTTGGTTTATTGGATATTTCTCTGAATACAATGTGTGGCCAGAAGGAAGTTGGCAGACCTGCAACCATTGGACTGTGTAGGTTTTGTCATCTGGAGCTGAAAAATAGAGAGATGGGGAGAGATAGGGAGGGAGGGGAGGAAAAGTGCAGTTTGAAGGTTTATCATTAACTGACACAATTCAATGATGAATACATATAATAATAATAATAATACATAAGAGTGACCAATAGTTACTGTATTGTGATTATTTAGTGTTCAATTTAATCAATCAAGTAGTGCCATGCCGTTTCTCAAGAGCAGCAGAAAAGGTCAAATTAGTTCACCAAAATTTATGTTACGGCTATACAAATCAAATCAAATTTTATTTGTCACATACACATGGTTAGCAGATGTTAATGCGAGTGTAGCGAAATGCTTGTGCTTCTAGTTCCGACAATGCAGTAATAACCAACAAGTAATCTAGCTAACAATTCCAAAACTACTACCTTATAGACACAAGTGTAAGGGGATAAAGAATATGTACATGAAGATATATGAATGAGTGATGGTACAGAGCGAAATAGGCAAGATGCAGTAGATGGTATTGAGTGCAGTATATACATATGAGATGAGTATGTAAACAAAGTGGCATAGTTAAAGTGGCTAGTAATACATGTATTACATAAAGATGCAGTAGATGATATAGAGTACAGTATATACGTATACATATGAGATTAATAATGTAGGGTATGTAAACATTATATTAGGTAGCATTGTTTAAAGTGGCTAGTGATATATTTTACATCATTTCCCATCAATTCCCATTATTAAAGTGGCTGGAGTTGAGTCAGTGTGTTGGCAGCAGCCACTCAATGTTAGTGGTGGCTGTTTAACAGTCTGATGGCCTTGAGATAGAAGCTGTTTTTCAGTCTCTCGGTCCCAGCTTTGATGCACCTGTACTGACCTCGCCTTCTGGATGATAGCGGGGTGAACAGGCAGTGGCTCGGGTGGTTGTTGTCCTTGATGATCTTTATGGCCTTCCTGTGACATCGGGTGGTGTAGGTGTCCTGGAGGGCAGGTAGTTTGCCCCCGGTGATGCGTTGTGCAGACCTCACTACCCTCTGGAGAGCCTTACGGTTGTGGGCGGAGCAGTTGCCGTACCAGGCGGTGATACAGCCCGACAAGATGCTCTCGATTGTGCATCTGTAGAAGTTTGTGAGTGCTTTTGGTGACAAGCCGGATTTCTTCAGCCTCCTGAGGTTGAAGAGGCGCTGCTGCGCCTTCTTCACGATGCTGTCTGTGTGGGTGGACAAATTCGGTTTGTCTGTGATGTGTACACCGAGGAACTTAAAACTTACTACCCTCTCCACTACTGTTCCATCGATGTGGATAGGGGGGTGTTCCCTCTACTGTTTCCTGAAGTCCACAATCATCTCCTTAGTTTTGTTGACGTTGAGTGTGAGGTTATTTTCCTGACACCACACTCCGAGGGCCCTCACCTCCTCCCTGTAGGCCGTCTCGTCGTTGTTGGTAATCAAGCCTACCACTGTTGTGTCGTCCGCAAACGTGATGATTGAGTTGGAGGCGTGCGTGGCCACGCAGTCGTGGGTGAACAGGGAGTACAGAGGAGAGGGCTCAGAACGCACCCTTGTGGGGCCCCAGTGTTGAGGATCAGCGGGGTGGAGATGCTGTTGCCTACCCTCACCACTTGGGGGCGGCCCGTCAGGAAGTCCAGTACCCAGTTGCACAGGGCGGGGTCGAGACCCAGGGTCTCGAGCTTGATGACGAGCTTGGAAGGCACTATGGTGTTAAATGCCGAGCTGTAGTCGATGAACAGCATTCTCACATAGGTATTCCTCTTGTCCAGATGGGTTAGGGCAGTGTGCAGTGTGGTTGAGATTGCATCGTCTGTGGACCTATTTGGGCGGTAAGCAAATTGGAGTGGGTCTAGGGTGTCAGGTAGGGTGGAGGTGATATGGTCCTTGACTAGTCTCTCAAAGCACTTCATGATGACGGAAATGAGTGCTACGGGGCGGTAGTCGTTTAGCTCAGTTACCTTAACTTTCTTGGGAACAGGAACAATGGTGGCCCTCTTGAAGCATGTGGGAACAACAGACTGGGATAGGGATTGATTGAATGTCCGTAAACATACCAGCCAGCTGGTCTGCGCATGCTCTGAGGGCGCGGCTGGGGATGCCGTCTGGGCCTGCAGCCTTGCGAGGGTTGACACGTTTAAATGTTTTCCTCACGTCGGCTGCAGTGAAGGAGAGTCCACATGTTTTGGTTGCGGGCCGTGTCAGTGGCACTGTATTGTCCTCAAAGCGGGCAAAAAAGTTATTTAGTCTGCCTGGGAGCAAGACAACCTGGTCCGTGACGGGGCTGGTTTTCTTTTTGTAATCCGTGATTGACTGTAGACCCTGCCACATACCTCTTGTGTCTGAGCCGTTGAATTGAGATTCTACTTTGTCTCTATACTGACGCTTAGCTTGTTTGTTAGCCTTGCGGAGGGAATAGCTGCACTGTTTGTATTCGGTCATGTTACCAGACACCTTGCCCTGATTAAAAGCAGTGGTTCGCGCTTTCAGTTTCACGCAAATGCTGCCATCAATCCACGGTTTCTGGTTTGGGAATGTTTTAATCGTTGCTATGGGAACGACATCTTCAACACACGTTCTAATGAACTCGCTCACCGAATCAGCGTATTCGTCAATGTTGTTGTCTGACGCAATACGAAACATATCCCAGTCCACGTGATGGAAGCAGTCTTGGAGTGTGGAATCAGATTGGTCGGACCAGCGTTGAACAGACCTCAGCGTGGGAGCTTCTTGTTTTAGTTTCTGTCTGTAGGCAGGGATCAACAAAATGGAGTCGTGGTCAGCTTTTCCGAAAGGAGAGCGGGGCAGGGCCTTATATGCGTCGCGGAAGTTAGAGTAGCAATGATCCAAGGTTTTTCCAGCCCTGGTTGCGCAATCAATATGCTGATACAATTTAGGGAGTCTTGTTTTCAGATTAGCCTTGTTAAAATCCCCAGCTACAATGAATGCAGCCTCCGGATATATGGATTCCAGTTTGCAAAGAGTCAAATAAAGTTAGTTCAGAGCCATCGATGTGTCTGCTTGGGGGGGAATATATACGGCTGTGATTATAATCGAAGAGAATTCCCTTGGTAGATAAATGCGGTCGACATTTGATTGTGAGGAATTCTAAATCAGGTGAACAGAAGGACTTGAGTTCCTGTATGTTGTTGTGGCCACACCACGTCTCGTTAACCATAAAGCATACGCCCCCGCCCCTCTTCTTACCAGAAAGATGTTTGTTTCTGTCAGTGCGATGCGTGGAGAAACCCGCTGGCTGCACCGACTCCGATAGCGTCTCTCCAGTGAGCCATGTTTCCGTGAAGCAAAGAACGTTACAGTCTCTGATGTCCCTCTGGAATGCTACCCTTGCTTGGATTTCATCAACCTTGTTGTCAAGAGACTGGACATTGGCGAGAAGAATGCTAGGGAGAGGTGCACGATGTGCCCGTCTCCGGAGTCTGACCAGAAGACCGCTTAGTTTCCCCCTTTTACGAAGTTGTTTTTTTGGGTCGCCGGCTGGGATCCATTCCGTTGTCCTGGGTGTAAGGCAGAACACAGGATCCGCTTCGCGAAAGTCATATTGTTGGTCGTACTGATGGTGAGTTGACGCTGCTCTTATATTCAGTAGTTCTTGCCGACTGTATGTAATGAAACCTAAGATGACCTGGGGTACCAATGTAAGAAATAACACGTAAAAAAAACAAAAAACTGCATAGTTTCCTAGGAACGCGAAGCGAGGCGGCCATCTCTGTCGGCGCCGGAAGTTGACGACTGGCCCCAGCGCACGACACGGGATTCTTTAGCTAAATGGCCCAGAACTGTAGGCTACTCCCGATTGTCACAATTTACACGCTGAAGCTACGTTGCGCTTGGTGACCTCTGACTGTTTCATCCTAACATCGTTGGTGTCGACATGGATAACAATAACCCTATTACCTCTACACTCGCCAGTTTTAGTCTTAGCCAGCACCATCTTCAGATATAGCCTTTACGTCGGTAGCCCTGCCCTCTGATAGACAGTGTATGATTGCCAATGACTATTTTTACGTTGAAAGGGTCCGGAACAACGATCCATCACCAGAACATCCCCTTGCCATTCTTGTGGTGGTCTGCATCTTGCAGAAATCCTACCACGGTAAACCACCAGAGGGGGATTGCTACGATGATCCACAAACCAGGATATCCCGTGGTCATTTTTGTGGTGGGTTGCAACTTGCAGAATCCTTCCAAGATCGAACCCACCAGAGGGGGACTGTCATGACTGTCCTGTGAGGATCTGAATGGGTCAGATTAGGTTTGCAATGAGTAACCAGACACTCTCTCCCCCACAGAGGGGATGAGGGAACTACTGAGGGGGTTGACGGCTCACACCCTGTTGTAAAATAAAGGAGAGGAGAGGAGAGAGAACATCCCTCCTTCCTTTGTCTGCACAGACAGTCTTCTAAAGCGAAAACTGGAACAAATATACAGTGGGGCAAAAAATTATTTAGTCAGCCACCAATTGTGCAAGTTCTCCCACTTAAAAAGATGAGAGAGGCCTGTAATTTTCATCATAGATACACTTCAACTATGACGGACAAAATGAGAAAAAAAATCCAGAAAATCACATGAATTTCTTTGCAAATTATGGTGGAAAATAAGTATTTGGTCAATAACAAAAGTTTATCTCAATACTTTGTTATATACCCTTTGTTGGCAATGACAGAGGTCAAAAGTTTTCTGTAAGTCTTCACAAGGTTTTCACCTTGTGGCCCATTCCTCCATGCAGATCTCCTCTAGAGCAGTGATGTTTTGGGGCTGTTGCTGGGCAACACAGACTTTCAACTCCCTCCAAAGATTTTCTATGGGGTTGAGATCTGGAGACTGGCTAGGCCACCAGCTCATGAAACCAACACTTCACATTTTGCGTTTATACTTTTGCATAAAGTAAGTAAACCAATCAACATTAGTCATACGTCGAGACCCCTCGGGCGACCACCCCATTATCTCCTCAAATGTATACAGATGAAATCATCTGCTCAGACAGTGGTGAGTTTTCGCATACAATAGTTTCCCGCTGAACTACCATTTTGCTTAAAGATATTTTGTTTTGGTATTCTTTGTTTTGGTTGTGAATGTATGGGGAAAAATGAAGAGGCTCTTCATGAATTATCATTCATATCTATTTATTGAGTGCCTATAATCTATGGACTTGGCTAGTTGGCTTCAGCAATGCTAAACAGACAATAATATGCATGGTACAGAAATGTAGGCTACAAACTACAGTATGAATCAGGTCGTTAGGGACAACCATTAAAATAATTTTAATTCAATGACAACACAGTATGAACAGTAATGTACACAGTATGAACCAGTCTGCTAGCCCACAGCCATTTAACACTAGAACTGCTCAGTCAGTATTTTTGACTGCTCATGAAAAAAATATATACATATTTTACAGACACTCTTATCCAGAGAAATGTACTGGAGCAATTAAGGTTAAGTGGCATGCTCAAGGGCACAGGCAGAAGTTTCACCTAGTTGGCTTGGGGATTCAAACCAGCAATCTTTCAGTCATTGGCCCGATGCGCTTAACCACTAAGCTACCTGCCGCCCTCTAGGTTAGGATCAGTGAGTACCCAGAGGCTCCTTTCAAACACAAATATTTAGGAGATATATCCTAATATAATATGAATTGGACATAAAGGGGTTTGCACAATTTCTCTCATATCTTGAGAATTGAGACACCTAGGACTCATGACCTGTTCAGAGGACCTCAGCTCAGACTCCCCAGGGGTAAGTGTGATGGTGAAATGCAGGGCACAGTTAAAGACACTGTGGGAAAGGAGGCAATTCAGTCTAATTTGCGCTCCATAGTCAGGCCTTCTGAGCTTTGGCAAGTCTGGAGCATCTTCTGGACCATGTCCTTCCACTAGTCGTCTGAGATCTCCTGAGCCCCGGTCAGGATGGCCAGAGAGGGCAGGGCCACTGCTGCCATGGTTCGCTTCACCAGCTCCATGCGGTCTTCATCCATGAGGATGGAGGCTGCGTTGCACTGAGCAGCGGCTCCTTCTGGTCCTCCTTCTCTGCCAATTATAAAGTCATGCCTCCCCTCCTTGACTTTTCCTAAATGAGTCTATATAACAGACTGCCATTGTTAGAATCTTAATATCATAAACAGAGCTGTAATTATAACCAGTTTTAGAAGGGCATGCCATTTTTTGAAAGGTTTTCCTCCTCCTGACCCTAGGGCCTGCTCTGCTCTTTCTCCCAACAGTGGAAGGTGCCGTGCCAAGTTGATAATCACCCCGGTAATTGCCAAAAAAACTGAACCTAAATTATACCAAAACGGACTTTACACATGTAACAGATGAAATACACTATATATACAAAAGTATGTGGACACCAGTGGAGGCTGGTGACTTGAACAATTGAGGAGGATGGGAGACCCACAGTATTGGCGCAAAATGCATGTAGATGGCAAAGTGTGTTTAAAAAATCATCAAAGACGAATTATTTTAACCTCAAGCATTTAATAAAGGCATTTATAGCACAGTATTATGGGGAATGGGAATGAGAGCGCTAATTACAGTGTTGGGAAGGGATCACAGCAGTGATTGAATGAGGGTGTGAGGCATGAGTTGAGGTGTTCAGAGGTTCGACTTCAGTGAAGGACGGGGGTTGAGGTGTTCATAGACTTTAGTGCAGGACAGGCTCATCATGGATGGATGGATGGTGTTTGGAGAGAGCTCAACTCTTCCACTGAGGGCAGGACAGGATTTGACTGGGAGG
This sequence comes from Oncorhynchus nerka, assembly GCF_034236695.1. NCBI lineage: Eukaryota > Metazoa > Chordata > Actinopteri > Salmoniformes > Salmonidae > Oncorhynchus > Oncorhynchus nerka. The sequence continues at coordinate 33,219,957 of NC_088418.1, forward strand.
ACAAAAAACAATAACACAACACAGTTAGACAAAAGAGCTAAGAATGAGTTAGTTCAAGCAAGGATTAAAATCATTGATGTGTAATAATATGATTATGTTTGTATGTGTGATTGACTCTACATACATGAGAGAAAATGTATAAGTGTACTCACAGTGCTTGGACAGGAAACATTCAACTTGCCAGTGAATGAGCGGGCAAATGAAACGTGGCTTCAGTTCATGTCCGGAGAGAGATGACAACAGTAGCTGAGTGGTCATCATCTCTTCATAAGGAGCAGACCCTTTTTTCCAATTTCTGCCTAAAATGACATTCCCAAATCTAACTGCCTGTAGCTCAGAACCTGAACCAAGGATATGCATATTCTTGATACCATTTGAAAGGAAACACTTTGAAGTTTATGGAAGTCTGTGGAAATTTGAAATTAATGTAGGAAAATATAACACATTAGATCTGGAAAAAGATAATTTAATTACAATCATTTTGAAATGCAAGGGAAAGGCCATCCATTGATATAGGATTATGAGTGTGAATTTAGATGTTGTCCACAAGATGGCAGCAGTATGTGTGCAAAGGTTCAGACTGATCCAGTGAAGAATTACATCTGCCAGGAGTTTGCCCAAATGTTCTGAATTGGTCAAATTAAACATTTTCAAGTACATAAATATAGAGAACATACAAAAATGATATGGTAATAAAAACATTTATGTTTACAAGCTCCCAGGAATGTCATACATGATGGATCATTAGCTTCCCTACAGAAAAGACACCTACCTTCACACATCTAGATGGCCGGGCAGGATGTGTGTGGAGCCAGGGACAGCAGTGGGGTCAAACTGTAGAACCCAGTTGCAACATTTGAATAAAAAAATGTATATACATTTTTTTTTTAAACTCACTACATTTTATCTCTGGGACCTTCAGGATGACAAATCAAAGCAAGTTACTGAATGCGAGTACATTATTTACCTTCAGAGGTGAATGTACCAAACCATTTGCCGTGATAAAGTGTTTGTTGTTGTAGACTATCCTCAAACATTGCATTCTTTTTGCTGTAATAGCTACTGTAAATTGGACACAAGAATTTAAGCTTTCTGCCCAAATAAGACATCTATTTTTTTATTTTTTTTTAACCAGGCAAGTCAGTTAAGAACAAATTCTTATTTACAATTGCAGCCTATCCCAACCAAAGCTGGGCCAATAGTGCCTCACCCTATAGGAGTCCCAATCACAGCCAGATGTGATGCAGCTTGGATTTGAACCAGCTACTGCAGTGACAACTCTTGCATTGAGGTGCAGTGTCTTAGACCACAGGAGCCCAGAAAGTTGGCTGTTACTTACAATGTCATTCTAGTCACATTATCGCATATTGCACAACAACTGTCCCGGTTTAGGGACATTGATCCCATAGAGGTTATTCATCAGGGAACAGGAGGGGAGCTAGCTGTAAATACAAATAGCATATACATTCCATTACAGTTGCACCATTGTATGTTTGGGCAACAGGTTTCTCCATGAATATAAACTCAGACGTTTCAGAAATCAAAGTCAAACACAGACTGAGAAATCAAAGTATGCCAAGAAATTTTCCTGAATAAAGCCCTGATGATCATCCTGACGATAACTGACAACTGCAAGCAGACTGGTTGCACCATAGGTCCCAAAATGGTGGGGCATTTTTTTTTTCCTTTTTTTTTCTTTATCTGTTAGCCTAACCAGGAAAACTCTGGACCCTATAAAGTATGACAGTGATTAATCAGTTGTAAAAGGGTTTTTATATGGTCTATGATGGGACCAGTTTTTTCCTAATCAGGTCAAATGGTTTAAAAAAAAGAAAAAACCTTGTCAAACTGTAGCAACCTTGTACTTTTTCATGTGAATTATATTTATATTAGATTAAGAGGGGAACATCCTCTACCCAGACAGAGACAACAACTGATAGACAATAAAACTCACAGGGCTGAGCTTGCTTTATGCATGTTTGCATCGTGCAGGCCTATGCAACTGAAAGCCTAGTAAAACAAACTCAAATCTGTCATCAATATTATGTTGATTGATTCATTCCAGTTAATAATTTTGGATTGAAAACGTATAGGCAGCCTAGCCAGCCCAAGCTTGAATATAAACCAAATTGTATCACATTGACTGTAAATACATAACGTTACCAATTTGTTTACCCTGACCAGATGGACAGGGAGTATAGGCTGTATGCAGCTGCTATTATTAGTAGCCTACAGTTGATCAGACTGAAGAATTGTCTCCTTTTCATCCCATTCAGCATGTCAGATCTCTGTTTAGGTGTAACCTAGACTGCTGCAACATTTCTGTAATGAGTTTTTTCTTGTGTCTGTCCAGAGTGATTATGTGTTATCTCCTTTGCTAAATAAATACAGAAGGAAAGTGACTGCTGGAACGAGCGCAAAAAAAATGCCCTGCGTCAACCTCTCTCTTTAATCTCACTTTTAATGGATGATGCGATGGAAGCTGTCAAATCATTCTCTATTGATTTCGACATCAGAAAAGACCGTCGAAAGCTCCAGGTTCAGCAAGTAAAGCGTCGCAACGTGCAATTACCTCCGCAATCTCATTGTAGTTGCCCTTGTTAGCGGAACTTTCCCTTCCATCGTGTCCTCTAAAAGCCAATCATTGCATGCCCAAAAAGGCAGTGGTGTCGATAATCCGCTTTACAACATCTCTGTTTCTTTCTACTTTCTCATGGTGTGACGTGGTTTGAATACGTAGACCTTCATCCTGTCACGCCTGCTCCCACTCCTCCTCCCTGGCGCAGCGCCAGGCTACCGGTCATCATACACTCATGTTGCAAACAATAAGCGCAGCTGCACTCATTGGCAGTGTTGCCAATTTAGCGACTTAGTCACTATATTTAGCGAGTATTCAGACCCCTATAGCGACACATTTTTAAAAAAGCGACTAGCTCCAATTGGAGACTTTTGCAGACTCTGACGTGAAAGCACGTATCGTTCTTACTCTTCTCAACTGACATGCCTAATTAAATAAAGGTTACACTAAGAGCATAACATTTCTACACCATAATTGTAGTCTAGCCAATACACAAACAGAGATTTAATGACAATAAAAATCTCATCGATTTATCAAGACCAGTCCCCATGCTTGTCTCAGAGCAGTGTGAAACGGTGCTAAAATAGTTGTAAGCTATTGCTTCTGACTTCAATATGCGCTTTAAATAAATAAGACCTACACCACTTTTAATAGCACATTACTCAACACTAATGAGACTCATGTCGCCTACGGTAGGCCTACAGTATATAAAAAAAATATGACGTGACTCTGCCAATAATTACATATGCAGGATTGGAGGATTCTAAATTAAAACCAAAAGCCACCTTGTGTCTCCCGGCACGGGTATCGAACCTGCATCTTTAGCAACGCATTTTGCACTATGGGATCACCAATCCACTCCGGACCCCCATCCACAAAGTATCAAAATACAGAGAGGTGTTGGTAAAGGAATATTGTCCTGCTAATAGCCCATAATGGGCTATTATAATACTGTACATGGTGTACAGGTCAGGATAACCAAAACATGTATTTATTAAAGACTATCAGAAAGAATGTTGATACTTATTTATTTTGATCCAAAGCCATGAATGAGTGAGTCACTCAGCTTTATGTAGGTGCCGCTATATGACTGTGTCATCAACTTGATAATACAGTATATAACGATATTTTGGAGGTTATTTATTTTTCAGAAAAATGAAAGACAGCGTTTGTAATCTGAATAAATTCCAAAATAATATTTGTAAAGGCCAAAACATTTATTTCTGTTTTTAGAGGGAGAGAAACGCTGGGCCAATTGTGCTCCGCCCGTGAAGGCCAAAATATAGCCCTGCTTAATAGCCATAAAGGCGCTGTACAATGTGACAGTGTGTGTTTGAAAGAGTATTTTTTATCATTATTTTATTAACGAAAGCATAAAGATGCCGATGAAGAAATACAGTACTGTACAGTATATGCTTTTATGTTTGGATAATAAAGCATTTAAAGATAATAAAGCATTTAAAGAATATTGAAGATATAAGCCACCTGTATTTGTTTATTAGACTACTGTTGCAGTCTGACAAGTTAACATTGTCACGAGTCCGACCGAGGGTGGCTCCCCTTCCTGGTCGGGTGGCGCTCGGCGGTCGTCGTCGCCGGCCTATTAGCTGCCACTGATTGTCTTTCCTCCCCCTCCTTGTATGTTTATTGTTAGCACCTGTTAGTGAGTCATTAGTTGGGCTTTATTAGACAGCCGGCCCGCCTGTTTCTTTGTGCGGGATTAATTATTGTGACCTTCGGTTATGTAGTAGAGGAACATGTTTGTTCCTGGTCGTGGATTAAGCTGTACTATTTTTGTCCCCCGTGTTTGGGGCATTTTGGTTTTGAGCACCCAGTGTTGCGTTAGTGCATTAAAGAGCACAGTATTGCACTCTCTGTTTCCTGCGTCTGACTCCACACCCACGACACCCGGGGCGTTACAAACAGCCTACAGTACATACTGTAGTCAACATGGGAAAGTGCCTAATTCCTTACATAAGGGAGAGCAGTCCAGACTTTCTTGTGACCTCAAGTACTCATTAACTATATCTTTAATGCTTTTTTGGGTTGCACCAGTAATGGACAGAAACTACTGAGACACGGTATTAATGATGAACACAAGGAGGTTCACTGGTAAGCCACATTTGCCTTGGGATCTATCCCAGTTGGTATTCTGTGCCCACTTGTGGTATCTCTCCCACTCGTGGTATCTCTGTGCCTGGTGAGCAGTTGGTCAAGATCTGTCAGAAGAGGAATGGAAATGTCAGAGTGAACTGACGACCTGACGAAACCCCCGGGTATGTTGACTCTGCATGTCGGAGGTGGAGTTCCAGAGCTCACAAGTGTGCCGCCTGGCATGGATTGTGACTTCATCTCGTTCCTCGCCCTCTTCAAAGCGTCATTCTCCGCCTGACTCTCTGCAGATGCCGCCTGGCCCTGGACCAATGCATCAGCTGTCGCCGGAATCTCTGCCCTCCAATAATGTTTCTCTTTCTGCTGGTCTGCCTTCAACGACTCGATCTCGGTCTTCAAAGTTTGAATCTGATCCATGTGCACCTTCATCAGATGAGCAGAATGGTACCAACCTGAGCCCCCATTGACTACAGTGGCCTATGACAGAAACGGTATTTCAATTAAGAATTAAGTGACTCCAACACACAAATGCTGCATACAGATTTGAAGAATCTAGCGAAACTAACCGCTTTCTTGGAAACCATACGTTTTTTCGGTGCGGCCAGTTGTCCAGCCCTTTGTCCACAGATGGTGGTCGGCATGTTTGTATGCTCTGAATGTTTTTAGTACACAATTTTATTTATTTAACCTTTATTTAATTATTGATTGTATTACACAGTATGCCTACACATTGATAGGCTATATACATTTTTTTTAAAGAAAATGCACAGAAACCAAAATACCTTTAGTGTTAGTGATCCTCTCACCTCCGGGTCATTTTCAAGTCCTCTCATGGTGGTGTAACATTCTGACCTTAGTTCCTTTGTTTTTGTATGGTCAGGGCGTGAGTTGGGGTGGGCAGTCTATGTTCCTTTTTCTAAAATGTGGGATTCTGTGTTTGGCCTGGTACGGTTCTCAATCAGAGGCAGCTGTCAATCGTTGTCCCTGATTGAGAACCATACTTCGGTAGCCTGGTTTCACTTTTGAGTTGTGGGTGCTTATTTCCTGTTTAGTGTTTTTGTCTTTCCACTTACGGGACTGTTCGTTTGTTATTTATTGTTTTGTTCAGTGTTCTAGTACGTCATTAAAAGCTATGAACACTTACCACGCTGCGCATTGGTCCTCCTCTCTTTCTCCCAACGACGAATGTTACAGGTGGTCCTAACCCTGGAACAGGTAGCACTGTAGAAAGAAGCTGGCTTGATGAAAATTATGTCCATTTCGTCTGTTCTCTTTGGTCGCAATGTCATTTTTTTTAGATAAACAGCTAGTTTTTGAATGGTAACAGTTTCTATAAATTGTATTAATGAAAACAAAGATGTTGATGAAGAAATAATGTACTGCTGTTTTGAGTAAGAAATGTAACACGTTCAGAGTGCTTAAGCATTGAATACATTGCAGTTAGGGGGAATTTCACACCTGCAGTAGCCGGGCTATAGTCTTTTATCCTGCTAATCGGGCTACAAGTGTTTAAAAACCTCTTCAAAATGTCACCAACTGTCCATCACTACTGTAAATATAAAAACACAGCATCTTGTTTACATCTTGTTTACATTCTTTATTGTAACCACAATGTCACAAATAATTTGTATCTACCTTTCCAATTACTTTTAGATTTTGGTATTAATTTGATTAATATTATGGTGTTTCTATTATAAGAATATATAAAAAAAAAACTTGAACATGGGGTGAGAAATTGTTACTAATTTGTAAATATAGCCAGTTTGTTATTTCAAATCATTTATTTCTGTATTTAGAGGGAGAGAAACAAAAACCTACAATCATCTCATGGGTGAAGAGCAGCACAGGTATTGAGCCAGCATCTGTAGCAACACAGCTTGCACTGCTATGCAGTGTCTTAGAACATTACACCATCCAAGGTCTGTATAATATGACATTTTGGGAGGGGCATACAGTACAACAGTAAGCGCAAAATAATAAAATAATATAAACCTTAGTGTAACAACAGTTTAAATAAGTAATACTGAAGTTGTGCACAATTATCAGTTTCTATTTAGGTTTCTGCCGTCCGTTCATTGTCAGAGACACAGTAGGACCCAAAAGCATAATCAGCGCTTCTATCTCCCCTTTGCCTCCTTCACATAGAGTTGATCAGGCTGTTGATTGTGGCCTGTGGAATGTTGTCCTACTACTCCTCAATGGCTGTGCAAAGTTGCTGGATAGTGTCCGGAACTGGAACATGTAGTCATACAAGTCAATCCAGAGCATCGCAAACATACTCATTCAGTTACATTTCTGGTGAGCATGCAGGCCATGGAAGAACTGGGACATTTTCAGCTTCCAGGAATTGTGTACAGATCCTTGCCTCATGGGGCCGTGCATTATCATGCTGAAACAGAGGCGATGGTGGTGGATGAATGACACAACAATGGGCCTCAGGATCTTGTCACAGTATCTCTGTGCATTCAAATTGCCATTGATAAAATGCAATTGTGTTCATTGTGCGTAGCTTATACCTGCCCGTACCATAACCCCACTGCGACCATGAAACACTCCGTTTGAAATGTTGACATTAGCAAACTGCTCACTCACATGACATCACTGCCTGGTACAGTTTAAGCTGGGATTAATCTGTGAAGAGCACACTACTCCAGCGTGCCAGTGGCCATTGAAGGTGAGCATTTGCCCACTGAAGCATTTGCCCACTGAACTCGTCGCCCCTGGCGAGGGTGAAGAGCATGCAAATGAGCTTCCCTGAGACGGTTTCTGACCGTTTGTGCAAACCCATAGTTTAATCAGCTGTCCGGTGGCTGGTCTCAGAAGCCTGTTGGACTTACTGCCAAATTCTCTAAAACAACGTTAGAGGCGGCTTATGGTAGAGAGATTAACATTAAATTATCTGGCAACAGCTCTGGTGGACATTCCTACAGTCAGCATACCAATTGCATGCTACCTCAGAACTTAAGACATCTGTGGCATTGTGTTGTTTGACAAAACTGCACATTTTACTGGCCTTTTATATTTTCCCCAACACAAGGTGTACCTGTGTAATGATCATGAATTTTAATCAGCTTCTTGATATGTCAGGTAGATGGATTATCTTGGCAAATGAGAAATGCTCACTAACAGGAATGTAAAGAAATTTGTGCACATAATTTAGGAGAAATAAGATTTTTGTGAGTATGGAAAATTTCTGGGATCTTTTATTTCAGCTAATGAAACATGGGACCAACATTTTACATGTTGCATTTATATTTTTGTTCAGTGTATATTGGGTGATTGACATTATGTTGAATTTCATATTTGATTAGATATATTTTATTTGACCTTGTCTCAATGTTGATGTTGATAGTAAAATAATACATTTGAATCAATGTCATCATTTCAACATCTTGCCATCAACCTAAAGAGAACGAGTCTACCATCCAGATGCCTACCTCTATGTACCCTGCTTAGCTTTGGAAAAAAACAGTGTTCGTTTCTGCTGAGCTACCATGTCAACACATTTGGAAATGGATCATCTTCCATACTCATTTGCGTAGCTATGCTCTACCTTGATAACACTGAATAGTTGAAAGTAACTCCTCTAACTTGTTTTACACAAGTTATGTGAAAGTAAATTCGGAGTGAAGTTGGGTTTACGCAGTCTGTATTCAATGTAGTAAGTACACTGACATCTGATTTGCCCAACTTCTGATTTGCCCAAAGGCTACATAAGTTCAACATGTAGCTAGGTATAATTTCATTCATTCATGACTGATCTTAAGAAGTTTAGAAGTAGTTACCTTTAGCCCTACAAACTTTAGCCCTGTCTTTTATAAACATGTTATTCATAATATATATGGATAAGACAATATCCAAATGTAAATGTTTTATTATATTAACACTTTGATGAGTACCATCACATATTTGTGATAATTGTTGAGTGGTCCCTGATGGTACCATCACAAATACGTGATTGGAACAATAGCAACAGAACATACAGTTGAAGTCGAAAGTTTACATACGTACACCTTAGCCAAATACCTTTAAACTCAGTTTTTCACAATTTCTGACATTTAATCCTAGTAAAAATTGCCTGTGTTAGGTCAGTTAAGATAACCACTTTATTGTAAGAATGTGAAATGCCAGAATAATAGTTTAGAGAATGATTTATTTCAACTTTTACTTCTTTCATCACATTCCCTGTGGGTCAGAAGTTCAGATACACTCAATTAGTATTTGGTAGCATTGTCTTTAAATTGTTTAACTTGGGTCAAACGTTTTAGGTAGCCTTCCACAAGCTTCCCACAGGACATTGGGTGAATTTTGGTCCATTCCTCCTGACAGAGCTGGTGTAACTGAATCAGGTTTGTAGGCTTCCTTGCTCACACACACTTTTTCAGTTCTGCCAACACATTTTCTATAGGATTTAGTTTAGGGCTTTGTGATGGCCACTCCAATACCTTGTCTTGAGATGTTGCTTCAATATATCAACATCATTCTCCTTCCTCATGAGGCCATCTATTTTGTGAAGTGCACTAGTCCCTTCTGCAGCAAAGCACCCCCACAACATGATGCTACCACCCCCGTGCTTCACGGTTGGGATGGTGTTCTTCAGCTTGCAAGCATCCACCTTTTTCCTCCAAACATAACGATGGTCATTATGGCCAAACAGTTCTATTTTTGTTTCATCAGACGAGAGTACTCTCCAAAAAGTACTCAATGTTGCCATCAACCTCACTCTTTCTGGAAGAGTGGTCTTTTGAGGACAGCTAATCAGCCATGTAGATGATCCCCAGAGTTGTTATGAGAGCAGTGTTGTTGACGATGATTTGAAGAGAATATCCGGATGGTCCTACATAAATTCACTTTCTTAGTTGCAGTACTTAGAACAGATATTCAACTGTAACATTAATAGCTAGAGGCTACTTTGTCTTCTTCAAATCGTGTTGATTTCCAGGGTCATGACCAATGTAGACCTAGCTGCAGCTTGTGGTCCTTCTATTCTGGTATGTTAATTCTTAACTCAGTCTTTTATACACTTGGGTACTGACAAACTCTCTGAGCTCCCTCTTCATACTTGATATTTCCTACACAGCGTAAAGGATGTAAACCTGATATACACAGTGTGAAAGCTCTTCAGGTTACAATATTTTCATTTCATCACTTCTATGCCATTTTAAATGACATCATCAACAAAATAGACATTAATTTCCCATATTCCATCTCTCATCATACCCCACATTCAGATGTTGAAATATATTATCCCAGTGTTCACTGTTGGACATTAGAGTTTTTGGGCAGCAAAACCTTCTGTAACAAAGGGATTCCATTCACCAATACTAGAGACCAAAAGGAGTCATCTACTGCCTGCAATTTATGATCGATGTCAGGTGTCATAAGACCCCCACACCAATCCCTCCTACCCTCTGTGGGTGAAAGGGCTCTGTAGAAGCTAATCTATTGTAACCTGATCTTTGGATCCTCACAGGAGAGTCATAACAGCAATTACATTTTTGCCCTGAATACAAAGTGTTATGTTTGTAGAAAATCAAATACAACACATTACTGAATACCACTCTCCATATTTTCAAGCATAGTGGTGGCTGCATCATGTTATGGGTATGCTTGTAATCGTTAAGGACTGGGGAGTTTTGTTTTGATAAAAAAATAAACTGAATGGAGCTAAGCACAGGCAAAATTCTAGAGGAAAACCTGGTTCAGTCTGCTTTCCATCAGACACTGGGAGATTACATTAAGCAGGACAATAACTTAAACCACAAGGCCAAATCTACTTTGGAGTTGCTTACCAAGAATACAGTGAATGTTCCTGAGTGGCCGAGTTACAGTTTTGACTTAAATCTGCTTGAAAATACATGACAAGACATGAAAATGGTTGTCTAGCAATGATCAACAACCAATTTGACAGAGCTGGAAGAATTTTGAAAAGAACGAAAGGCAAATGTTTCACAGTCCAGGTTTGGAAAGCCTTTAGAGACTTACCCAGAAAGACTCATAGTTGTAATCACTGCCAACGGTGATTTTCTAACATGTATTGACTCAGGTGGTTTAATACTTATCTAATCAAGAGATATTAGTGTTTTATTTTAGTTCTACTAAGGTAGCATACATCATTGTTTAAGATGGTAATACCATGGATCATTTATCCATTTGAGTTTGAGTTTTAGGACCCCTTTAGGTATAAAACAAATATACAACATTTATAAAAGTATTGCATTTGGCCTTTACTACTAAAGCCCATAGAAAAGCAATGAATTACCCATTTTTAAATGGCAAAAAAAGACATACAAGAGATAAATCATAAGGAATAAGGTTTTGAAGTTTATGTGCTATATATAGGAGATATAAGAAAGCTCAGGAAATATTATAGCTTTTTGGACATATTTAACCCTTCGTTTTTTTTGCTGAAAAACTTCCTCCATACTTCCATGAATTTGTATGGGCTACCTTCAGACAAGTCCCGTGACACTTGTGGGGGTTGGAGAACACCTTCGTGTTCATAAGAGTTTCCCCTTTCTACAACAGGGTCATATTAGTTTGTAGGCCAAATTGTTTGGACACTGCAGACGTTTTTGTGAGAAGACTTTTGGGGTGTCTCATGGTGCGACAAACACTGCTGTAGCTTGGCCACCTTCCACCACAGATGCAGAAGGCCAATGAGGTGAATTGATATCTCTAGCTTAAACTGGCAGGTTTTGATGGGAATTTATTCAATTGTTACTTAGATTGATGCACGGGTCAATAGACTCTTAAGGATTTTATCAATGTATTTACATATTGAAGCAGTGTGAATAGAACAGTGTGAACTGCAAACATGTTCAACATGGGGCAGGCTATTTAAAAAGCTATGGTATAAGGGACTAACATTTGAATTGTAGTTGATGACAATGTAATACATAAAAGACCGTTAATTAATACACAACTTAAAGCAACCAAATATTTAGCCATGGAGCATATTCTGATTGGCCAATGAGGGACCATAACTCGACACAACTTGTTTATTAATCACAACCCAGCTCTTTCTTACCACTGCTAGCTACTGCACCCATAATTCTGGTTGTGAAAATAGCAAAAATATTTGACACACTCCTATAACCTATAACACTACTGCCAGCGCAAAGATTGACCATTGCATTACGTTTGTCCTCATTTTTATAAAGACAAAATAAATTCCTCAACCACCAAGATGCATGTTCATATGACGAAAACATCCGTAGCCTAAACATCATTACAAGCGCCAAGTGTGATTGATAAAAGTGAAAATCATGTCAATTATCAGTTGGAGCATGTCCATGTCACAAAGCCTCAACAACGAAAGCTGTTGAGTGCATTGCTGATTTTATTTATTGCTTGAAATGTAGGCCCTGCTCCCTCACTGATGACATTTTGTGCTGATAACAGCCCGAAGAATTCTCAACAGCTGGTTCTATTCCAAATAGTCTCATCATCTCTCCTATCTCACCATTTCATTTGCTGGTGGCGTGGGCACCTGCTCAGTGCACAGTTTTGGCTATTTTTCAGTTAGGCCTCGAAGATGTAGGCTCAGGTTGAGGCTCAACATCAGAAGAATACGCAGCAGAGTCGTCATCATGATTAATTTCTTTCCCACCATCTGAGTCGTTTTCATTCAGATTTTGAAGCAATGCTAACGAGTGCATCCATTCGTCTAGGTCATCTTGCCATTGTAAATTACGTACTCTCTCACTGTGTACTCCAAGTAGGCCAGAGTAGACTAATAGAGTACATAACATATTTTGATTATAATTAGAATAGATCATTACAATAGAATGGTCCACCCTGTTCTTCATTCACTATTGGTGATGACCTACATAATTATGTGTTGTCCACTCCCCCTCGCACATCAACTCATCCATTCTCCCCATCACAATTTAGCCTACTTAATTTATTTAGTCTGTTATTATATGTGTGAAATTAGTTTCGGTATAGTTTAGGTTCACTTTCGAGGCAATTATCTGGGTGTGTTTCAACTGGGCATGGCATATTACCCTATCGGGAGGAGGGGAGCAAGCTCTACTGTCGAGAGGAGGGGCAACGGGGAAAAACATATAAAAAATGACATGCCCTCCTAAAACTGTCTATAACACCAGTTCTGTTTGTGATATTAAGATTCTAACAAAGACAGTGTGTATTTTAGACTAATTTAGGAATGGAGGGGGGCATGACTTGGCAGAGTAATAAATAGTTTTAATTCATGATCAGTCCAAATGACTGCTTTAGCAGTTCTATTGTGGATTTTATAGTAACAATATTTAATTGAACTTTAAAAATGTATTAGCCTACTTATTAAAGTGGCATGAACACAACCAGTCATGGTGTTTTCATCTGATTGTAAAACAAACCACTTCAAAAAGTAGGCTACCTTTGCACGTAAGTCCAGAATAGCATCTGATCAACAAAAACAGTGCATTTCTGTCGTACAATATGTAGCCCCATGTATCTGATGTGGTGTGCCAAAAAAAGAGTTTCAGAATGATAACTTCCAAAATAAGTGTGCTTACATGGCATTTATCATGAAGTGACCCAGGTGTCCCACACAAGTAGCCCAAGTGTACCCAAGTGGCCAAATTGGTGAAGTTATACATTTTGAATGGAATAACTATATACAAAATACTAAAATGGTATTCTAACTCACACACCCAAAAAATTGAGAGAAAAAACATGAAGAAGAAAAAAATATATACATTTACAAAATAACACTTTCAATATTTGGAAGACCCTCAGTCTTCTACACGATATTATGCTGCTGATGCCAGGTGCCATAGCACATCCATGCCTGCAGAAATACATTCGGACAGATGAACACCACTTGTGGCAGGAGCTGGATGAACCAGCTTCAGTGGGGGATGGACACCTTGGCACTGGGGGCTCCCATTCGGAGTCAGTGTCACTGTGAAAGAAAATGTTCAGTTAGAATAGTTTCACATATGAGCCCTGTATCAACAGGTATAATAAACAGATATATATAGAGTACAGGGAACATAAGGTTGCATATATTATTATAGACCTGCTAGATCTACTGTCTCATTTATATTATGACATTTCAGCTAGATCTACTATCTATATTATATTATGACAGACCAGCTAGATCTACTGTCTTTATTATATTACAACAGACCAGCTGTATCTACTGTCTCCATTTCACTTTGGCCATTGTTGTGGGCCTGCCCTCCCCTCAACAGCCTCAAATAGGCTATTTCATTTCACAAATAATATTTTATATTATTAATTTCAAAGAACGGTATTAGCATGAGAAGAACTTACCAGTCCAAAATGATGTCCTCTCGGTTCAAAAAACATTCCTCCATTTGGGAATCGCTAAATGAATCGACCTCGATCAATTTCTTCTAAAATTGTGTGTACATCTGTATATCTAGACTTAGATTTAGCTTTCCCTGACTTAGTCGCCATACTGATTTATATATAAACAGCTGAATATGCGCTTTACCAAAACAATGCTGTGCGCAACATCCTTCCGGTATGAATCGTCAATGGCGAATGAACCTCTTTACGCCGAAGTTTACTACATGGGTTGGTCTTCCAACACATAAACATTACATATTGCCTGTTTACCTCAGCTCATTGGCTATCTACCCAGCTAGATTTCAAGACGATCAGTGGTCATTGGGTTAAAATACAGTCAATCAACGAAACAGCGGTCATATCATTGGTGCACAATGATGTCATTACTTGTTGTCTTCAAATCGGTTTCTTTCAGTCAATACGTCCCGCGAAATGACCCATCAGGTTTGGTTGTGTTACAAACAAACCAAACCTGATGGGTCATTTCGAGGGACGTATTGACTGTTACAAACAAACCAGTTGATTGCAATGAAACCAAACATGACTGGAAAAGTCACGTTTTGTATGTGTATTTACCTCGAATTTGTCGTCGAAAATGGAATGAGATGGAATTCACGACACAAGCGATTCACAAAATGTTTCATGTTAGGCTATAAAAATTGATTTTATCAAACAAAAGACCATTCATTGTGTAACAATGAGCATTGGGATTGCAAACAGAGGAAGATCGTCAAAGGTAAACAATTTATTTCATTGCAGTTTGTGATTTTGTTACCCCTGTGTTGGTTGAAATAGTTTTTTGGGGGGGACTCTACTCAGATAATCGCATCGTATTCTTTCGCAGTAAATCCTTTTTTAAATCTGACAACGCAGTTGAATTAGCAAGATTCTAGGCTTTCGAAACATGTGAGACACTTGTATTTTCATGAATGTTTAATATGATTATTTATGTAGCGATCACCGTATGTTGTCGAATTTCATCCTGCTACCGGTTTCTGTGCGCAGAGAGGTTAAAGATAACATTTTCGGTAATCCAGCCGCAGTGTCTGATTTCAAAAAGGCTTTACAGCGAAAGCACCACAAACGATTATGTTAGGTCACCACCAACTCACAGAAAAACACAGCCATTTTTCCAGCCAAAGAGAGGAGTCACAAAAAGCACAAATAGAGATAAAATGGGCTTTACCCATAGTGAATCAGCCGTTCCCAGTTCGCAGTTCACTCCCTGTCCCTTGGCCCTAACCATTAGATGCTTTTATGTGTAAGGTATAAGCAATATGGCGTAAGCTCCATCACTTTCCTGATTATACATATCCAGACCCTTCAGAAAAACCTAAGGGTTAAGCCAGGGCCAAGAAGCAGGGGTGGTGAGTAAATTTGGACCGGCAAATAATGTGCATGTGCCACCTAAGAGTTTCAATACCAATTATGTCTGTGTGTGTTCATTCAGGTTGAAGTTCACAGTGGAAGAGAAGCAGGGGTCCATTGTGATAATGTTGGAGGACACCGGCACTGCAGAGTGCCAGAAAAGACAGAAACCGAATAAGCAATGGTACATGGAACTATCTTTAATTTGTCACTGACTATTTTCTTTGTCTCCACTGTACACAATGCGAGCCTGGGCTGTCATCTCTATAGTACAGCACGTTATCTTAGTTGTTTATTAATGTACCAGCAATGACAGTGAAAGTCAACTAAGTTATGAGGCAACAACTAAAATGCATTACCATTCTATCATGTGTAGAAATATCCCTATTTCAGAATGCAAGGATAGGAACTCTTTAAGAACAGTTGAGACAGTGGTGAAGTCCAGAGTTAGGGAGGTTAGTTAGAACGGAATTTAAGGGAAGAACAGGGAAGGGAAGAACAGTTATGACATTGATGTTATTATGCAATAAAAAGGTCAAACTGGTGAAATTGTTAGATTTTCTGTAAACAGTAACAATGTATGTCACCTCTATTTGACCTGCACCTAGTTATTTGCAAGGATGTACAGTCAGTATAGTCAATTCCATCCATCATTTGAGTAAATTTGTGAATTCAGTAAAAGGTTGTAAATTACACAAAACCACAAAGCTAGCCATTTCAAATAATAACATTTGCTAAATTCTGTTCATAAAGGGGCAGCGAGAAGATTTAATCAGATGGAAGCCATGATCCTGGTAAGTAGGATGCTCTGCCAGAGTTTTGTCACTTTTTCATCTATTGGGACATACTTTATGCAGTGCTTGACTTCGGTTGGAGCTCACCGGAGCTGAGTACTGGCACCTCAGATTTACTACTGCTTGAGCTCCTGTTCCTCTGCACATACTGTATGTAAATCAGGAAAAATTTCAAACATAAAAGTTATTTAATTCTTCCATTTGACCTATATTGATGTGGTTTGTTAATTTTGTTGTTGTTGGTGGTGGTGG
This sequence comes from Oncorhynchus nerka, assembly GCF_034236695.1. Classification (NCBI taxonomy): domain Eukaryota; kingdom Metazoa; phylum Chordata; class Actinopteri; order Salmoniformes; family Salmonidae; genus Oncorhynchus; species Oncorhynchus nerka. The sequence continues at coordinate 33,236,385 of NC_088418.1, forward strand.
CTTTTCATTGCAGTGGCAGAAAATGGCGGAGCACCTGGGCCCACCTACCTACCATCTCCTAAAGCCCACTCTTGTCCCTATACCTATGAAGGAGCTCTCTCGTTCCCTTTCTTTCTCTATATACTCCCACATAATAAATCCTCTTCAGTTTCCAATGTGTGGTCTGTGCTTTATGAAGGCATTGTTAAGAATTAAATGGATTCAATATAATCCTATGTTATTGTTTAATGGCATAACCACCTACATGCAATATGACAGATCTAGTACCATGAATCAGGACAGCAGCAGATAAGGCAATTGGCAGAGCCAGGAGGATACAATGGTAGATGGCATACATGTAGCTTGGTCCCATTTTCCCAATTCTGTGGAGACCAAATGGATCTCCAGTGTTATATTAAGATATTAAGATTTGGGTCAGTAACATGAACAAATTATAGGTAAACTGCTACAATCAATGGAGGCTGTTTAGGGGAGGACGGCTCATAATAATGACTGTAACGGTGCGATACCATTCCACTTATTCTGCTCCTGCCATTACCATGAGCCCGTCCTCCCCAATTAAGAAGCCACCAACCTCCCGTGGCTACAATATGTATAGCACATTCATTCATTCATTCATCAATAAATGTCATACTTAGAATCGGTATGTTCCTGGTCAATTTTGAAGTGTTGTTATAGTTTGATTGTACTGCTGACACAATTGCCTCTACACAGAACATTTCTACGTGACCATTCTGTAACGTTGAGCCCTCCCTTACAAAAAAGATTGCAATTTTGAAACCGCAGTAAAATGTGCAGTAACTGCAGTCGACTGTGGTATTATGGTTTTAGTAATTGCAGAACAACTGCAGTGCAGTAAGAAAAACTGTTATTTTGGATGTAGTATTTACAGCATACTGCAGTTATATTGCAAGCTGACTGCAATCTTTTTGTCGTAAGGGCTGTTGAACAGGTCCTGTATATTTGACAACAGCGACTTTTGCTATCAAAGGTTGCAATTGCTTGTATTATCACAATTAGAGGAAATAAATTGTACATGTTACAGGTTATGATCAGAACAACAACTGAGTCTCTGACATATAAAGAGGGAGAATGGTAAAAATGCAGGTTTGGGTCACTGCTGTGTTTTTCCGGTAAGGTTATGTAGCGTGACATCACTTAACGTTAATACTGCCTTTGTAGTAAGGGTGTCATGTGATCCTGCCAGATTTGTATTATTACGTTTTGGTAGTATTTATAAATTATTGTAGCTTCATCTGTCTTTAATTTGAATCACGTTGACGTTTTCTTATGCAATATCCGTTTTTTCTGAAATAATTTATGTAAAAATAATTTGACATTTTCTTCCCTAAACCGGATAAGTTGTGAACTACTAATATGGCAACATTTTGTAGTTTATTTTTCTAACCCTAACCGGATTCGTATCAATATATTCATCAATATCATCCTCAACCTACCAGGGTGTTTACAAACTATACAAGATCATCCACATGTATCGATCACATTTTCCTATTGCTGTAGAACATTGTTCTAAAGCTATAGCCATACCCATTGGATGCAGTGATCACAATATAGTGGCTATATCCAGGAAAGCCAAAGTTCCAACAGCTGGGCCTAAAATAGTATATAAAAGATCATACAAAAGATTTTGCTTTGACTCTTATCTGGATGATGTTACAAATATTTGTTGGTCTGATGTGATTATTGAGGAGCATCCAGACGCTGCACTTGATGAATGCTTCTTCCAATTATTGATAAACATGCACCTGTTAAGAAACTGACTGTTAAGGCTCCATGGATTGATGAGGAAATGAAAAACTATATGGTTGAAAGAGATGGGGTGTTACGTCCGTTTGAAGATGGATTGGATCAAGGCGCAGCGTGCGTAGAGTTCCACATATTTTAATAAATCGAAACGCAAACAAAAACAAACAAGCACAAACGAAAAGTGACGTTCGCTGCTCACAGGCAGCTACACAAAAACAAGATCCCACAATCTAAGGTGGGAAAAAAGGCTGCCTAAGTATGATCCCCAATCAGAGACAACAATAAACAGCTGCCTCTGATTGGGAACCATATTAGGCCAACAAAGAAATAGAAACATAGATTTGCCCACCCAAGTCACACCTTGACCTAGAGCGCAGAGGTGGCCCCACCCGTTCTGGCTGGATGCCAGCTTCCACCCGGCAAATGCGAGACGCTGGCACCGAGCACACCGGCCTGTGAATGTTCCGCCTTGATACCGTGAGCTTCACCCCATACCATGGGGCCTGACCAGTCCCATGCTCTCCACGGTAAGCACGGGGAGTTGGCTCAGGTCTGCTTCCTGACTCTGCCACACTCCCCGTGTGCCCCCCCAAAATGTTTTTTTGGGGGGCTGCCTCTTGGGCTTCCTTGCCAGCCGTGTTCCCACATACCGCTGGTTCCTTTCTCCGGCTGCCTCTGCTCTCCTAGCTGCCTCCACCTGTTCCCATGGAAGGCGATCCCTTCCCGTCAGGATCTCCTCCCATGTGTAGACTCCCTTGCCATCCAGAACGTCCTCCCATGTCCAGGAGTCCACCTTACCATGCTGCTTGGTCCGTTGGTGGTGGGAAGTTCTGTCACGGCTGGCTGAAGGACTGGACCAAGGTGCAGCATGGTAAGCGTACATTTTCCTTTTATTAAAAATGACGCCGACAAAACAAAGAACAAAACCAAACCGTCAAGAACGCCGCAGCCCGTCTGGTGTTCAACCTTCCCAAGTTCTCTCACGTCACCCCGCTCCTCCGCTCTCTCCACTGGCTTCCAGTTGAAGCTCGCATCCGCTACAAGACCATGGTGCTTGCCTACGGAGCTGTGAGGGGAACGGCACCTCAGTACCTCCAGGCTCTGATCAGGCCCTACACCCAAACAAGGGCACTGCGTTCATCCACCTCTGGCCTGCTCGCCTCCCTACCACTGAGGAAGTACAGTTCCTGCGCAGCCCAGTCAAAACTGTTCGCTGCTCTGGCCCCCCAATGGTGGAACAAACTCCCTCACGACGCCAGGACAGCGGAGTCAATCACCACCTTCCGGAGACACCTGAAACCCCACCTCTTTCAGGAATACCTAGGATAGGATAAAGTAATCCTTCTCACCCCCCTTAAAAGATTTAGATGCACTATTGTAAAGTGGCTGTTCCACTGGATGTCTTAAGGTGAACGCACCAATTTGTAAGTCGCTCTGGATAAGAGCGTCTGCTAAATGACTTAAATGTAATGTAAATGTAAATGTAAGCTTTGGGCTATGTCCCTGAAGTTAACTTCCCACAAAACAGGTGGGGGAAAAGGGTACCTAAGTATGGTTCCCGATCAGAGACAACGATAGACAGCTGTCCCTGATTGAGAACCATATCTGGCCAAAACAAAGAAATACAAAAACATAGAAAAAAGAACATAGAATGCCCACCCAAATCACACCCTGACCAAACCAAAATAGAGACATAAAAAGCTCTCTAAGGTCAGGGCGTGACGCCTTCATATGTAAGCTTGAAATGTGGGAGCCTCATGATTTAATTAGGGTCTCTTAGTAAACCATGTCAAATAATGTTTGGATATGTTAATCTGTTTTTTGACTTACAAATCATTAAAGTTTGGACACAATACAACACACACATATAAAGTGAATCGATTGAGTGCTCTACAATAATGATGGCTGGTCGACAAATCACTCTCAGATGATTCGTTGAGAGCCCTGAGACAAAAATACAAAGGTCTTTTATGGCCAAGATACACCCCCTTCAGGCTATATGACAAACAACAGACCGTGGATTGATGGCAGCATTCGCGTGAAACTGAAAGCGGGAACCATTGCTTTTAATCAGGGCAAGGTGACCGGAAACATGACCGAATACAAACAGTGTAACTATTCCCTCCGCAAGGCAATCAAACAAGCTAAGTGTCAGTATAGAGACAAAGTAGAATCTCAATTCAACGGCTCAGACACAAGAGGTATGTGGCAGGGTCTACAGTCAATCACGGATTACAAAAAGAAAACCAGCCCCGTCACGGACCAGGATGTCTTGCTCCCAAGCAGACTAAATCACTTTTTTGCCCGCTTTGAGGACAATACAGTGCCACTGACACGGCCCGCAACCAAAACATGAGGACTCTCCTTCACTGCAGCAGACGTGAGGAAAACATTTAAACGTGTTAACCCTCGCAAGGCTGCAGGCCCAGACGGCATCCCCAGCCCCGCCCTCAGAGCATGTGCAGACCAGCTGGCTGGTGTGTTTACGGACATATTCAATCAATCCCTATCCCAGTCTGTTGTTCCCACATGCTTCAAGAGGGCCACCATTGTTCCTGTTCCCAAGAAAGCTAAGGTAACTGAGCTAAACGACTACCGCCCCGTAGCACTCACTTCCGTCATCATGAAGTGCTTTGAGAGACTAGTCAAGGACCATATCACCTCCACCCTACCTGACACCCTAGACCCACTCCAATTTGCTTACCGCCCAAATAGGTCCACAGATGATGCAATCTCAACCACACTGCACACTGCCCTAACCCATCTGGACAAGAGGAATACCTATGTGAGAATGCTGTTCATCGACTACAGCTCGGCATTTAACACCATAGTGCCTTCCAAGCTCGTCATCAAGCTCGAGACCCTGGGTCTCGACCCCGCCCTGTGCAACTGGGTACTGGAATTCCTGACGGGCCGCCCCCAGGTGGTGAGGGTAGGCAACAACATCTCCACCCCGCTGATCCTCAACACTGGGGCCCCACAAGGGTGCGTTCTGAGCCCTCTCCTGTACTCCCTGTTCACCCACGACTGCGTGGCCACGCACGCCTCCAACTCAATCATCAAGTTTGCGGACGACACAACAGTGGTAGGCTTGATTACCAACAACGACGAGACGGCCTACAGGGAGGAGGTGAGGGCCCTCGGAGTGTGGTGTCAGGAAAATAACCTCACACTCAACATCAACAAAACTAAGGAGATGATTGTGGACTTCAGGAAACAGCAGAGGGAACACCCCCCTATCCACATCGATGGAACAGTAGTTCCTCGGCGTACACATCACAGACAAACTGAATTGGTCCACCCACACAGACAGCATCGTGAACCTCAGGAGGCTGAAGAAATTTGTCTTGTCACCAAAAGCACTCACAAACTTCTACAGATGCACAATCGAGAGCATCCTGGCGGGCTGTATCACCGCCTGGTACGGCAACTGCTCCGCGCACAACCGTAAGGCTCTCCAGAGGGTAGTGAGGTCTGCACAACGCATCACCGGGGGCAAACTACCTGCCCTCCAGGACACCTACACCACCCAATGTCACAAGAAGGCCATAAAGATCATCAAGGACAACAACCACCCGAGCCACCCGTTCACCCCGCTATCATCCAGAAGGCGAGGTCAGTACAGGTGCATCAAAGCTGGGACCGAGAGACTGAAAAACATCTTCTATCTCAAGGCCAACAGACTGTTAAACAGCCACCACTAACATTGAGTGGCTGCTGCCAACACACTGACTCAACTCCAGCCACTTTAATAATGGGAATTGATGGGAAATTATGTAAAATATATCACTAGCCACTTTAAACAATGCTACCTAATATAATGTTGACATACCCTACATTATTCATCTCATATGTATACGTATATACTGTACTCTATATCATCTACTGCATCTTTATGTAATACATGTATCACTAGCCACTTTAACTATGCCACTTTGTTTACATACTCATCTCATATGTATATACTGTACTCGATACCATCTACTGTATCTTGCCTATGCCGCTCTGTACCATCACTCATTCATATATCTTTATGTACATATTCTTTATCCCCTTACACTTGTGTCTATAAGGTAGTAGTTTTGGAATTGTTAGATAGATTACTTGTTGGTTATTACTGCATTGTCGGAACTAGAAGCACAAGCATTTCGCTACACTCGCATTAACATCTGCTAACCATGTGTATGTGACAAATAAAATTTGAATTGATTTTGATTTGAAGCTTATTATCGCAAATAGCCCTATATTGCATAGCCTATTTGAGGATCAGTCGCCATATAATAATCTATAATAAGTTGTTCCCTGTTACAAATGGTAACAGGAGCCCTGCGCGGCCTAAATAGTTAACGCTGTATCAGCCCTTTCAAAACGCCCTAATTCTTCATGACACCCCTCACGCAGGTCCACTGATGTCGGAATTTGCCTACGTATCCTGTTTTCTCATTACTCACAACAAAATCATTAGGCCTACTAAAGTTGTTCAGACCAATCCACTGCTCATAACCTATATCAATCAGCATTGTGCCATATGCCTATCTTAGTAGGCTATAGTTTGTGAACTTTATAATGTAAAATTCTATATATTTTTATACCATGAATATATCAATTAACATCAATTAATTTTGGTAAAATAACTATTAAATCATATGTTGCGGTAAATAGGCATACTACGTTATTGTCATTCATCAGCCAGTAAACTTTAGCTTTAACAGGACACGTCTTACCATTTGAAATTATGGTGTAGGGTACAATGCACTGCTGAAATATATGGGTTGGGCACCAGTACATTCAACTCAATATCAAATTAGAAAGATGATGTTGTACTTACAATGTTGCAAGGGGCAGCAATGGCTTACTGTGACGACCCTCCCACTCTGTCTGATGAATTATTTCTCTTTGCTCTTGTTTTCCTTAACAGGATGTCGGTGGGTGGAGCCGGGAGGGTCGTCAGTGAAATGGGACACACCTGGGCTCGGGTGTGTCCCAGGATAAATGCACCTCTTCCTCATTCATTGAGGAGACTCTCTCCATGCAGACACACAGATTTTGGTTGTGGCTATTTGGTTTGTTTGCGTTGGCACCTTTCAACATCCCTCATTATCACATGTATACACGTGACCACTCACTTACACTACTGACTAAACATGCACCACTGTTAATTGTATTTACTTTACTTCAATTAATAAACATATTTTGTTATTCTTTATCTCCACGTTATCTCCCTTTTTGTTACGGGCTTCGAGCCTATTCGTGACACTTACAACATCAAATCAAATGTTATTTGTCACATACACGTGTTTATCAGATGTTATTGCAGGTATTGTGAAATGCTTGTGTTTCTAGCTCTAACAGTGCAGTAAAATCTAACAATTCCACAACAATACACACAAATCTTAAGTAAAGGAATTAAGAATATAGAAATATTGGCCGAGCAATGTCAGATGAGGAATGCAAAATATGTAAAGATTATTAAAGTGGCCAGTGATTACAAGTCTAGGGCAGCAGCCTCTAATGTGATGTTTATTTAACATAATTTAAGTCTGAGGGCCTTGAGATAGAAGCTGTTTTTCAGTCTCTTGGTCCCAGCTTTTGATGCACCTGTACTGACCTCACCTTCTGGATGATAGCGGGGTGAACAGGCAGTGGCTCGGGTGGTTGTTGTCCTTGATCTTTTTGGCCTTCCTGTGACATCAGGTGCTGTAGGTGTCCTGTAGGACAGGTAGTTTGCCCCTGGTGAAGCTCTGGGCAGACCGAACCACCCTCTGGCGAGCCCTGTGGTTGCGGGCAGTGCAGTTGCCTTACCAGGCGGAGATACAGCCCGACAGGATGCTCTCAATTGTGCATCTGTAAAAGTTTGTGGGTTTTAGGTGTCAAGCTACATTTCTTCAACCTCCTGAGATTGAAGAGGTGCTGTTGTGCTCTCTTCACCACACTGTCTATGTGGGTGGACCATTTCAGTTCGTCAGGGATGTGTACGCCGAGGAACTTGAAGCTTTCCACCTGCTCCACTGTGGTCCCGTCGATGTGGACAGGGGGGTGCTCCCTCTGCTGTTTCCTAAAGTACACAATTAATTCCTTTTGACATTGGGAATTTGACTTTTTTTGTTGTATTTTATTAGGATCCCCATTAGCTGTTGCAAAAGCAGCAGCTACTCTTCCTGGGGTCCACACAAAACATGAAACATAATACAGAATGACATAATACAGAGCATCAATAGACAAGAACAGCTCAAAGACAGAACATACATTTTTTTTTAAAGGTACACGTATCCTACATGTCAATGCATTCACAAACTCTCTAGGTCAAATAGGGGAGAGGCATTGTGCTGCGAGGTGAAGTCCAGGACCAAATTGCACAGGGTGGGGTTCAGACCCAGGGCCTCAAGCTTAATGATAAGCTTGGAGATTACTATGGTGTTGAATGCTGAGCTTTAGTCAATGAACAGTATTCTTACATAGGTATTCCTCTTGTCCAGATGGGATAGGGCAGTGTGATGGCGATTGCATCGTCTGTGGATCTATTTGGGTAAGCTAATAGTCATTTAGTTCAGTTACCTTTGCTTTCTTGGGTACAGGAAGAATAGTGGACATCTTGAAGCATGTGGAGACAGTAGACTGAGATAGGGAGATTGAATATGTCCGTAAACACTCCAGCCAGCTGGTCTGCGCACGCTCTGAGGATGTGGCTAGTGATGCCACCTGGGCCGGCGGCCTTGCGAGGGTTAACATGTTTAAATGTCTTATGGTGGCCATGGAGAAGGAGAGCCCACAGTCCTTGGTAGTGAGCCGCGACGCTGTATTATCCTCCGAGCGAGCGAAGATGTTTAACTTCCCGGAAGCAAGATGTCGTTGTCTGCGACATGGCTGGTTTCCCCTTTGTAGTCCGTGATTGTCTGAAGAACCTGCCACAAGTTGTGTCTGAGCCCTTGAGTTGAGACTCCACTTTGTCTCTGATGTTTCGCCTGTTTGATTGCCTTACGGCGGGAATAACTACACTTTTTGGATTTGGCCATATTCCCAGTCACCTTGCTATGGTTAAATGCGATGTTTGCGCTTTCAGTTCCGCGCGAATGCTGCCATTTTCATAGTCACAGTGGGTATAACATCTCCTATACACTTCCTGATAACCTTAAATCAGCGTATACACATTGATAATAATCTCGGCTACCCGGAAAATATCCCAGTCCAGGTGATCAAAACATTCTTGAAGCGTGAATTCCAATTGGTCAGACCAGAGTTGAATAATCCTTAGCACGGGTACTTCCTGAAGTGGGTCTGAACCAACACTTTATTACATCAAAATAACTTCATACTATGTAACTGATTGAAACACACACAGTGCTTAATGCATTTATTTATTTTTTAAGACCTTTATTTATTTTAGCAGTCCCATTGAGATCAAGGACTCTTTTGCAACTCACAAAAACCCCAATCATGGCAGCATAGAAAATACTTGAAGTAAATACAAATAAACAATAATGAAGAACCACATTCCTCAGTAAGTGGTCCTCAACCAACAGTATGAGTTGCAGATGATGTTGCCATAGTCTAGGACCGGAAGAGAGGTGGTGAAGAGAGGAAACATGACACATTCCTTCTCCACTAGCACATCATCAGGCAAATTACATTTCCCTGGATGGGTTCAGAAGGTGAGGGGTCAACGTCAGGAGACCAGGCTGCTCCCAAGGGAGGTGGTTGGTGGCCTTCTCCCTCTCCTGCGGGAGAAAGCGAGACAGAGAGAAAGAGGCAGGGGTGGTGTAGAATTTCAGAAAGCATAGCAGTTGTCATCTGAGCTCTCAGCAATAGAACTTCTATCTTCATAAGAGTTCTCACCTACATCAGTCATAAAAAAATATCCCCTTCTCCCAGAATCAGCTTGTGGTAGGTATTCCTGGTGTCAACTTGGTCTTGTGTCAGTTCACTCAATCTTCTCTTCAGGTGGCAGAGAAGGCCATTCTTCCCTCCCTCTGAAAACTCCACTGCATTACCTAAAAGTCACATGTAAAGCAGTACATGTACAATTCCATTACACAAAATAGTGTGGAGGGTATTTGTAAAGCAAGACAAAAAGTTCAGTCCAAAAATAGTATAAACCTCAACTTACTCTGATCTTGTAGGTACAGTGCCGCCACAGTTCCCACTGATCTTTGTAGGCTCCCCCAGTGCCTCTTCATCTCCCGGACCAGGATCCTCTCTTCCTCCTGCAGTCTGTTCACTAACATCAGTCTGTTGAAGATTGCCTTTTGATGGCAGTTGCCTGTGAGCTGTAAACCCAGAGGTATATAACAGAACAGCAATGATTGCAGCCTACGCTGAAGGTAAACATTCAATCACAAAAGATACTTTCTGCAATCATATATTTACTGGTGCCAAGTCTCTCCCATGGCCACAGAAAGTTATCAGTATTGAGCAGCTCATCCACTGTGGGGAGCCTAAACTCTGCCTGCTGCTCGTGAAGTTGAACAATGGCAGCTGTCAAGGCTGCTTTGTCCTCAATTTCTCAGAATCAGATGCCGCCTCTTGTTGCCGTCAAAATAAAAAGGGTGATTAGATGGACTGTATATTCAGATATATTACATGACTATAAGTTAGAGCTACTATAGAGGCACAAACAAAGAATACAAAGCAAGCAACTCATTTCCAAAGCATTTGTCGTCATGTAGTTAACATTACACAAGGCATGCAGAGGTGTGGCTCACAAGAGGTTCATGGTCACATGATTTCTCAGTTTAATTACATGTTTTGCATTAGATCAATTAATAACATAGTTCATACCTACATTTGATCATTAACATGGTCTGATGTGTATGACTAATGCATTCTCTTTCACAACTCACTTTTACTGCTTGATTAATAATGTGTTTGCGGTCATACTGTTGTTGGGACTTACCTGTCAAAAGGTAGAAGTAGTTTCCTCTTTCACACTGTGGTAAAGTCCTTCAAGCTTCTTCTGGAGATGCCCCATCTGACGATCCTGAAGTGTGTCTGTCAAACATGACTCCACTGACATTAATGCAATTATGAAGTTGAGACAGAAACTGTCATTTTTCTACCTGTTGGATTCTGGCTTGAAACATACTTATTCCTGTCATCATATTAGAACGTATTGATTACTTTACATGTTAGGTGTCAATGAAGGGTGAATAGGAACTTTGGGTATGGAAAGTTACTGAGTGAGACAGGGGAAGTGCAGAAAGTTCATATTCTATTCAAACATGTTATTGCTGAATATTAATATTTCTAAGTAAGGAGGCAAAGGGTAGCAGTTAGGTTTCAGTTACTGATAAGGCAGGCCAGTTCTTGTGGAATTAGGACAATGAGGGATGTGGAACTCAACTCAGGATAAGGTCAGCAGTTGGAGAGAAGACACTGCTGGGAGGGGGGGCCATAGGGGGCCCACCCCGAAAACCATCTGACTACAGTCCTATCCCATACACACTTCCACGCCCATGAGGTTCCTAGACTTAGGCAACTCCCACCTAGTCGGAAGGTATAAATATGTGCTTGTGGGTAGAATAAACTTGGTTTGAGATTTCTGGTTGTCTGTTTCAGTTTTTGCTCTATTTGTTCAGAACCTAACATACCATCAGGCCACTGCTGGACCTCAGTAATCCACTCCTGTAGCACAGCGGTGTTGATGTCTAGCTCTTCCCGCTTTTCACGAGGCTGGTCTCCTCCAGTCTTTTGACATTCTGAAAAAATGCAATTCAATGAATGAACAACATGAGTGAAGGTGAAGGTTCTACTTTTTCAAGTGAATTACACTAAGATATTTGACTTTAATGTATACAGTCATCTTGATGTTTTCATACATCAAGATGACTAATAAAATAAAACGCTGAGCAAGGGTTGAAGACATGTAGAAAAAGAATGAGCAAGCAGATACAGGTAAAAAAAAAAAAAAATTATAATAATAATGTTCACATCTTTGCCAACATGCGATGTCACGCCCTGACCTTAGAGAGCCTTTTTTATGTCTCTATTTGGTTTGGTCAGGGTGTGATTTGGGTGGGCATTCTGTTTTGTATTTCTTTGTGTTTGGCCGAGTGTGGTTCCCAATCAGAGGCAGCCGTCTATCGTTGTCTCTGATTGGGAGTCATACTTAGGTAGACTTTTTTCCCCACCTATGTTGTGGGATCTTGTCCTTGTATTGTTGCTGTTGAGCCCTTCAAGGCTGTACATTTCATTGGTTCTCTCTCTCTCTCTCTCTTCTTTTTGTAGTTATCATTAAAGAATATGATTAACCTACCCCACGCTGCATCTTGGTCCACTTCTTCAAACGAGTGTTACATGCGATCCATGTTGGTGAACTTCCTCTTATTCCAACCCATTGACTGTTGTGTAATAATCTCTGTCCGTACTGTTGGAAAAACATCTTCAGTCAGTGATTCTAATAATTTACTACTGTGTGCCTAACCAATCAACATAAAGATTGCAATTACAGTCGTAAGATAAAAAAATAATTATTAACCTTACATAATATCATAGCATCATCAGTTATGCCCAAAAAGTAAATGTCCTTCACTGTCTGCTTCTCCCTTCAGCAGTAACATGTGTCCCCAAAAAATGTCCTGCTTTGGGACAATTTATTTGGTTTCCATTCGGCAATGTTTCTGGGGTTTTTTCTGGGATGGGGTAGTTAGCCCCACATGGAGGACCATGGACTGCTTCCTACGATTCGACCTGGCCGGCTTGGTTGCACCTGCCGGGAGTATAAACCCCACCCGGCTTAGCGCTCAGGGTCATTGGAGTATGCAAGCCTCCCCACTGTGGCAAGGTGACAGTCCAGGAGGGGCAATTAGGTTTATCTTATTCATTGAAGTGTGCTGGAGCTCAAATATAAAGGACCACTTAATAGTTCAACAATAAGGGAATTATGTTGCAATCCTAAACCTTATTCAGCATTAGTTATGTTATCATAATACAATTACCAGTCTTGGACATGTAATTTGTCGTGACAGCAACTCTGGATATAAAACTATTCACCTGCCCGACTTCTCTCCGGTTGTGTTGCCGGCACCAGGCTGATTGCGGCCTCTCCATTTGTGCTATACTGCCATAATGAACAAATAATAATAAGTTATGTATTAATTATATTATTTAAAAAAGCATTACAATATCCTTTCTGCATAACACAAAAATAGTCAAGGAAAACAATTACCTCACAAGACCATTCATGTGCCTTAAGCATGAATAGCGGAGAGGGTGCCTTTTTAGAAGCTCCTCCAACTCTGTGTACGCCTGCACAACGATCTGCAAATATGGCCAGTATTTGCATGCAACAGTGCAGCAGAAAAAGCCCACCGTGCCAGCAGTAGACAGCTTCTTCTGCAAGTACATTGGCATGTATCTCGCTTCTGTACATGTTGAGGGCCTTGAGGAGCACGTTGTGTCGGCAAACTGCTATCTCAAGGCCCTCCTCTACTTTGGCAGACAATTTTCCTGACGTCTTTGGCCGCTGTCCATTCTGATCTGCCACACACTCCTTTGCCTGGCGTCTACAACATTAAAATCACAGTGAAGTGCAGATATCAACTTTAAAAGAAACAAGCTCTAAACTGGGTGACATTAAGCAGTGTTATAGAAACTGAGAATGATTGGTCTTTGTATGGACATGTTTGATGAAGGATGACACATCATCTTGTTTCTCCAGGAAGACATCATAGAAGCCCTTCTCAACATTCACATAGCCTAGAGAGGTGGGTTGCTGGTTTAAATCTCAAACATCTGACCATGTTGCTCCAACCTGTGTGTCTGAGGGATTTGGATAACGCAAAGAGACAAATCACTGTCCCACAATTTCTCTTCATGGAAAATGACAATTCATCTTCTAAAAAGATGATCAACGGCAATATAACAAACATATACGTCATAACAAAAAGACCAGCATGCACTTTAAAAAGGTATAATTATACCCTGAACAAAACACAAAAGGTAGTACAAACCCTGAGGCTTTCCGAAAGCAGTATTGCTTGCGATTCCCATCCACTGATATAGCATGCATCAGGACAATGTAGGAGATCGCTTCCACAAAGCTTGTCTATTTCAAACTGCCCGTATGTCCACTCGAGGAATGCTTTCTGGAACGTGTCGCCACATATCTTTCCACTTTAACATGCAAAACAGAGGGGACATACAGGGGAAAATGTTATATTATGGACAAATATTAACCACTAATTCATTCATATTATTATTTGATTAGTATATACACTTACCCTGTCAAAGTGCTTTGCTCTTCCGTCAAGCATTCCCACAAAGGCTTGACAGGAGCATCCTGGGGCCAACACCTTCATGTCTTCAAAAGACTTGAAGTGGTCCACTGTGAAGATGGTCTGGTGAGTCACGGAGCCTGGCCGGTAGCCACTCTTTACAAAATTCATCCAGCCCCACTGTCCAATGTCTCAGACACCCGGGTAACATGTTTCAGGAGAAGACCCAGATGCAAAGAGTGTCAAAGTAACACAAGTTTACTAGAACAGGGGGCAGGCGAAATGACAGGTTAAGGGCAGGCAGAGGTCAGTAATTCAGATCAGAGTCCATGCGGTACAGAACAGCTGGCAGTCTCGGGGTCAGCGCAGGGAGAGGTCAAAAATCCAGGCTGGTGTGACAAGGTACAGAACGGCAGGCAGGCTCAGGGAAGGCAGAAAGGCAGAAAAAGACAGGCGCAAGGGGGAAACCGCTGGTAAGCTTGACGAACAAAATGAACTGGCAACAAACAAACAGAGAATACAGATATAAATACACTGGGGATAATGGGGAAGATGGGTGACACCTGGAGGGGGGTGGAGACAAGCACAAAGACAGGTGAAACAGATCAGGGTGTGCCACCCGGAGCAGTTCAGAGCAGGAAGGGACAGGTTGTAGCACCCTGAATCAGGAGTAATTATTAGGAAGTAATTAATTACATTCTTTAAAAATGTGAATAGAAGTAAAGTCCTTAAAAAACACACACTTACCAATTATACCAATCAGGATGACCTGCTTGCCACTTGCCACTGTCAGGGTGCAACCACACAACTGTGGCACAGCCATGGGTAAAAGACAAAGTGGAAACCAAAATGTGACGCCAAAGAATCCCAAATAAATGTTTCTATATATTTGGACTGTAAATACTTGTAGTGGCAGGTAGCCTAGTGGTTACAGCGTTGGGCCACTAACCAAAAGGTTACTGGATCGAATCCTCGAGGTGACAAGGTAATAATATGTTGTTTTGCCCCTGAACAAGGCAATTAACCCACCGTTCCGGGGTAGGCCGTCATTGTAAATAATAATTTGTTCTTAACTCACTTGCCTAGTTAAATATGGTTCAATCAATACTGATCCATTGAAAATTGTGCAGCATGACTAAAAAGTTGGTATTGCAGGATGTACTATCAGATTTAATTTGAAACACCAAAACAATAAGCACACCGTGCTCCTGGAAGGCAAGGGACCCCTCATCATCTTGATGAGTTACGGTGGTTGGGGACAAGGGGCGATAAAACCCTTCAACCCGAGATTCCCTGTTGTGCAAAACCTTGGTGCTATGGGTGGCCAAGTCACATGCGGCACAGAGAAGATGCCTGGGCAGGCAATCTCTCTACGCCGCACAACCGCATCCTCACTGTTGCAATACTGACACTGGCCCAACACAGTACCTGAGAGAGCATGCCTCACTCTTTTCAATCACCCTTTTATGCACACAAGGTCTGCATCTCTGCCTAAGTCACCTTTGGGGTTACATGACAATCTGGCCCCGTGAAACTCCCCATCAGCTCCTGTAGGTCCTGCATCAGGGAGTCGTGTGGAGATAAAAAATAATAATACTAAAAAAACATGACAGAACTCATGAAAAGAATAGCTGTATGAACATTCTTTAAGGTTGGCATGGTATTTGTTTGACATTCTAGGACACTGTAGCTGTATCTTGTGGGGATTAGGTGCAGGAACATGGGTACTGTAGGAGGATCGGTACAGGTACTGGAAACTATTACCTAAAAATTTAGTTATATTTCTTCATCAATGCAACTAAAGTATAACTTACTATAACTGTGTTTTTTGGGTGAATAGATGAGAATCCACTCTGACAGATATGTCGTAAAATTATGATATATATCTCAAATAATAACATACAATAACATATAAGTCAGAAGTTTACATACACCTTAGCCAAATACATTTAAACTCAGTTTTTCACAATTACTGACATTTAATCCTAGTAAACATTCCCTGTCTTAGGTCAGTTAGGATCACTGCTTTATTTTAAGAATGTGAAATGACAGAATAATAGTAGAGAGACTGATTTATTTCAGCTTTTATTTCTTTCATCACATTCCCAGTAGGTCAGACGTTTACATACACTCAATTAGTATTTGGTAGCATTGCTTTAAATAGTTTAACTTGGGTCAAACGTTTCGGGTAGCCTTCCACAAGGTTCCCACAATAAGTTGGGTGAATTTTGGTCCATTCCTCCTGACAGAGCTGGTGTAACTGAGTCAGGTTTGTAGGGCTCCTTGCTCGAACACACTGATCTCAATCCAATAGAAAATTTGTGGGCAGAACTGAAAAAGTGTGTTCGAGCACGGAGGCCTACAAACCTGACTCAGTTACACCAGCTCTGTCAGGAGGAATGAGCCAAAATTCAGTCAACTTATTGTGAGAAGCTTGTGGAAGGCTACCCAAAACATTTGATACAAGTTAAACCATTTAAAGGCAATGCTACCAAATAGTAATTTTGTGTATGCAAACTTCTGACCCACTGATGAAAGAAATCAAATCTGAAATAAATAATTATTTCTACTATTATTCTGACATTTCACATTCTGAAAATAAAGTGGTGATCCTAACTGACCTAAGACAGGACATTTTTACAAGGATTAAATGTCAGGAATTCAAAAAAACTGAGTTTAAATGTATTTGGCTAAGGTGTAAGTAAACTGTATATACAGTTGAAGTCGGAAGTTTACATACACTAAGGTTTGGAGTCATTAAAACTCGTTTTGCAACCACTCCAAATGTTCTTGTTAACAAACTATAGTTTTGGCAAGTCGGTTAGGACATTTACTTTGTGCAGGGCACAAGTAATTTTTCCAACAAATGTTTAAAGACAGATTATTTCACTTTATCACAATTCCAGTGGGTCAGACGTTTACAAACACTAAATTGACTGTGCCTATAAACAACTAGGAAAATTCCAGAAAATTATGTCATGGCATTAGAAGCTTCTGATAGGCTAATTGACACAATATGAGTCAATTGGAGGTGTACCTGTGGATGTATTTCAAGGATTACCTTCAAACTCAGTGCCTCTTTGCTTGACTACATGGAAAATCTAAATAAATCAGCCAAGACTTCAGAAAAAAAATTGTAGACCTACACAAAACTGGTTCAACCTTGGGATCAATTTCCAAATGCCTGAAGGTACCACGTTCATCTGTACAAACAATAGTACGCAAGTATAAACACCATGGGACCACACAGCCGTCATACCGCTCGGGAAAGAGACTCGTTCTGTCTCTTAGAGATGAACGTACTTAGGTGCGAAAAGTGCAAATCAATCCCAGAACAACAGCAAAGGACCTTGTGAAGATGCTGGAGGAAACAGGTACAAAAGTATCTATATCCACAGTAAAACGAGTCCTATATCGACATAACCTGAAAGGCCGCTCAGCAAGGAAGAAGCCACTGCTTCAAAACTGCCATAAAAAAAGCCAGATTACGGTTTGCAACTGCACATGGGGACAAAGATTGTACTTTTTGGAGAAATCTCCTCTGGTCTGATGAAACAAAAATAGAACTGTTTGGTCATAATGACCATCGTTATGTTTGGAGGAAAAAGGGGGAGGCTTGCAACCCAAAGAATACCATCCCAACCGTGAAGCACAGGGGTAGCAGCATCATGTTGTGGGGGTGCTTTGCTGCAGGAGGGACTGGTGCACTTCACAAAATAGATGGCATCATGAGGAAAGAAAATTATGTGGATAAATTGAAGCAACATCTCAAGACATCAGTCAGGAAGTTAAAGCTTGGTCGCAAATGGGTCTTCCAAACGAACAATGACCACCAAGCATACTTCCAAAGTTGTGGCAAAATGCCTTAAGGACAACAAAGTCAAGGTATAGGAGTGGCCATCACAAAGCTCTGACCTCGCCCTGTGTGCGAGCAAGGAGCCCTACAAACCTGACTCAGTTACACCAGCTCTGTCAGGAGGAATGGGCCAAAATTCACCCAACTTATTGTGGGAACCTTGTGGAAAGCTACCCGAAACGTTTGACCCAAGTTAAACAATTTAAAAGCAATGCTACAAAATACTAATTGAGTGTATGTAAACTTCTGACCCACTGGGAATGTGATGAAAAAAAAAAGCTGAAATAAATAATTCTCTCTACTATTATTCTGACATTTCACATTCTTAAAATAAAGGAGTCTTCCTAACTGACCTAAGACAGGGAATTTTACTTGGATAAAATGTCAGGAATTGTGAAAAACTGAGTTTAAATGTATTTGGCTAAGGTGTATGTGTACTTCAGACTTCAACTTTATATATCTAGAATTAAAAATAACACCACCCTACTCCACTAGGCCATAAATATTTAGGGTTAAAACTATTTAGTCCTACCTCAGGCCAACAACCTGAAAGGATGGGACACCACCACTTAACACACCTTGTAACTCTTCTGATGTCAAGTCTCACACACCCAAATACCTCTCTGCAGCTGCCACCACAACCTCAATTTTCTGCGACTTACAGTCCATCCCTGCAGTACAGTTGATAACCATTGCTATAAATGCTAAAAATACAATCCTACTGAAATATCCATCACTTGTTGGCCTACACCTTCGTACTGGTACAGATCCACTACTCACACCACTCCTCTCAGGATCCCTCCCCGTTGACCCATCTTCCTCTAATTTCTTCACTGTCTCAGCATATGACAATATCTGCACTACTCTAACCCTGGAAACCTCAACCTGCCTCTCTTACACAGGAAATTTCTGATCCCCAGCCCCATGGGCACCCCTACAATTAACACATACCACTACTTTCCCCAATGCTACACATTTCTTTGTCTCATGCCCTTCTGCACAATTCTCACACATAGGAACCTCCCTCCTGCACACTGCTGCCACATGCCAATAAGCTTGACACATGTAACAACTTAATGTATTTGGCACAAAAGCTTGTACAGGATAACTTATATATACACTACTAACATCACTTTGTCAGGCAAAGACTCAACATCAAAACTCAATGACAATGACTCTTCTGTTTCACCACTCAAGCCACCCTGTCTGCGTCGC
The DNA here is from genome assembly GCF_034236695.1 of Oncorhynchus nerka. Classification (NCBI taxonomy): domain Eukaryota; kingdom Metazoa; phylum Chordata; class Actinopteri; order Salmoniformes; family Salmonidae; genus Oncorhynchus; species Oncorhynchus nerka. The sequence goes on from NC_088418.1 coordinate 33,255,432, forward strand.
ACCAAACAACGAGCATCACAAACACCGGGAATCTTCCCCTTCAGTTGGTCAACTTTAAATGTACTGCTACCCCAGTAATCACTCCTTTCAATGGCGCCCTTTAATTGGGAGCAAACAAATTCACATTTCTTGCTCCCTTTCCTTTAACGCGGAGCGCCTTCTCCCTCTTACCAGCAGAAACACAAACAATTATCACAAGACCACTTCTGGTTACCCTCACCAATTCCACAGCACCCCTCTGTTTTCACCCACCCTGAAACCACAAATGGATCAGCCAAAGGGCAAGGGTCTTCCAAAAACTTCACTCCTACTGTCACAGACTCATCTTCATCCTGACCCTCGGTGCAAGCCTATGGCTCCAAGAACTTCACTACACCTCCGATACTTCGCCCTCATTCACTTCCATTTCCCCTGCTGTCTTCGGCTTACTCTGTTTACACTTTCTACCATTCTTCTTTAACAACCAGTCTACCTTTTTTCCCACAATTTTTAACCGACTCAAGCTCACCTTCTTCCTCCCTCTATCTCTTATACCTCCTCTGCCTCTCCTTTTCCCTACATTCCTCCTCCGTATTCCAAGTATGCTTCTCCTTATGAAAATACTGCACTTCTCCTGACATACATCTTGTTCTTGCCTCTTCTCAAGGGACGCCATTTAACCTGCTGTCCTGTCACAATATCCGTACAATAAGCATGAACCCCTCGGGATATAGCTCTCAAAAGTGCATCGAACTTATAAAGCAGCTGCTTCCTCTTGCTGTTCTTCTTTATCAAAGGCTGCCGCGATGCTTTTCCATTTCAAACAAGTGCGCTCTTCCAACCACCACATCTCGCTAAATGGGCTTGATATGCTTTCACTTTTTCATTGACAGTCCGTCACTCACTGCCAGACACTTTTAAATCATTAAATAAATACTTCAATAATTCACTAAAAAGTATTTCCATGTTTAATATAACTAAACCAAGTTACAGGCTGACTACACCGCTCATGTCGCGTGCGCGAGCGTTGCAAAATACATTTAGAAATCTATATTATTCAATTATTGCATCCACACTGCTCGTGCGTGCCAACAAGCATCTGCGTTGCCAAGGGCTAAAATAGAAGTCAGTTCTATTTGTGACGCAGATCACGCTGCAAGTCCTGCCTCCATCTCCTCATTGGTTTATAGAAGTAGGTACCAACGTGTCATCTCCTCATTGGTTATACCCACATGGGTGACTGAAAGAGGAACGAGGTCAGTGGCGGTAATGCACCTAATTTATGAATGTTGCATTTCTGCATATATCAATGATGTTGCTCTTGCTGCCGGCAATGCCCTGATCCACCTCTACGCAGACAACACGATTCTGTATACTTCTGGCCCTTCCTTGGACACTGTGCTATCTAACCTCCAAATGAGCTTCAATGCCATACAACACTCCTTCCGTGGCCTCCAACTGTTCTTAAACGCTAGTAAAACCAAATGCATGCTTTTCAACCCTTCGCTGCCTGCACCCGCACGCCCGACTAGCATCACCACCCTGGATGGTTCCGACCTAGAATATGTGGACATCTATAAGTACCTAGATGTCTGGCTAGACTGTAAACTCTCCTTCCAGACTCATATCAAACATCTCCAATCTAAAATCAAATCTAGAGTCGGCTTTCTATTTCGCAACAAAGCCTCCTTCACTCACGCCGCCAAACTTACCCTAGTAAAACTGACTATCCTACCGATCCTCGACTTTGGCGATGTCATCTACAAAATAGCTTCCAATACTCTACTCAGCAAACTGGATGCAGTTTATCGCAATGCCATCCGTTTTGTTACTAAAGCACCTTATACCACCCACCACTGCGACCTGTATGCTCTAGTTGGCTGGCCCAACGGTCCTCTACTCCAACAATTAATCCACACATAAAAACGGTCAACTAAGTAATTTCTAGTCATCTCTCCTCCTTCCAGGCTTTTTCATCGTTGAACTTATATGGTGATTGGCATCTAAACTTTCATAGTATTACCACGACAACCGGCAACAGTTCGTCTGTCAATCACCCACGTGGGTATAACCAATGAGGAGATGGCACATGGGTACCTGCTTCTATAAACCAATGAGGAGATGGGAGAGGCAGGACTTGCAGTGCGATCTGCGTCAGAAATAGGAATGACTTCTATTTTAGCCCTTGGCTACACAGATGCTTGTTGGTGCACACGAGCAGTGTGGGTGCAATAATTGAATAACATAGATTTCTAAATATTTTGCAATGCTCGTGCATGCGAGCGGCGTGGGCAGCCTATTAGACCACAGCCTGTCGTTTCCAATGGGAACATATTGTGCAGAACAAGCAAGCTGGGAGGGCAAAGCCAAGCCTGAGCTAGCGAGATCCTATTGGTTCGTTTCAGCATACATATTCATATTTCCGTAAGGGAACGCCTTCTCTGTGAAATACGAGCCTGCAATAACTCAATTCGACTTTGCACTCCTAAACAACGCGATTTAAAACAACTTTGACAAAGGCTAAAGTCTACAAAACTTAGTCCACTCTGTTCATAACATATTCTAGTTTTGGGAACATAAAACAACTGTATTGAGATCAAATGTTTCATCGCTGAGACCATTTACAGAATCATCCATCTCGTTCCATTTTCTCCCACTGCCCCCCAGTGGGCTTCCTCTTACTACCATATTTGGTAGTGAGAGAAAACACCAAGAGGCTGCTTCATATTTATACATACAGTGAAATATCTGTCTCATTGTTCTATCTGTGATAATACTGTTGGCCAGAGCGAAAAATCACTTCCTGTCTACAAGATTAGCCAATATACGTAACTGATTAAAATACAATACATTAGAATTATGATGGCCGAAATACAGAAAATACTAGATTATGTGTCATTTCTTGTCCAATAACGTACCTCATTCTCACTGTAAAATAGCTCGCTAGCTTCAACTAAATAAGCAGTTGTGTTTATTTGTACTAATAGCAAACTCAGGGCGCGGCATCAGATGTATCGTATCTGGCGTTATTGAGTATGATTCGCCATACGTTTGTGCTATTAGTACATAAAAACATTGTGCTTATTTGTATATACTTAATAATGAGAGACTGGGTTGAAAATAAGGACATTTTCCGCTATTACTTCAAAACTACGGCAACAGCAGGGGTACATGGTAACGTTATGAAACTGGGCTACACGGCGGATGCAATGAACTAGTTTTTAATCAGAAAAAAGCGTTGTTAAAAATGTGACGTGTCCAGTCTACCAAGAGGGCAGATAACTAATACGGTGCTTGGTTAAGTTATCTATTTTTCCTGCAAGCCACCTAGCTAGCTGACTTTAGTATATCTACTGAAACATATATTTCTAACATACTAATGTGTTACAATGTGTAGGGAAATCGAATAATTGTTATGTTTGCTAACTTATCTAGCGAACTAAGTTGGCTAAACAACTACCGCCCGGTAGCCATATCTATGACTAAAAATAAAATCGTTTTTAGAATTTGAGATCTTCTGTTTCTCGATTGTAAAACCCATTCTCTTTTTAGTCATAGATATGGCTACTAAACAGCAAGCTATAACCAGCCACCTAAGCTAGGTTTACCAGGAAACGTTACACATGAGTGATGTATTACTTGATTTTGCTGGCAAGTTAGCTTGTAAATGTAATATCTGTGCCTATGTATGCATGTAAACTAGTCTACCCTAATGTTGATGTTATGCTGGAACAGTTCAACTATCGTTCAAACTGTACAATAGACTAATTTATTAGGTGACTCCTGAGCTGAATGGCAGTTTGATCATGACAACACTCCTCCCACAACTTTACAAGTATTCCCTGAACATTAGTACACTGACCATAGTATATGTTTCTTTGTGAGTGGCATTTTAATCATGACCACCAGTTCTCTTAACTACAGTACAAGTTGTTACCCCAGATAATGTGATTTAACCAAAGATTTTTGGTATCCATTATTGGGAGTTACAAAATAGATCATGTTTTTGGTGTAGCGCAGAGAATTGGACCAACCTTAGCGAGTCTCAAAATGTCTGTGTCCAGTTGCAAGGGTCATTTTTTAAATTTAGAAAATGCTCCATTATTAAAATAACAGTTTTTGCATCATGAAGTAATTCAACAATATGTGTGCCGCCATGTTGTCTATTTCAAGTCTTCTCTCACGGATGGAGACAGTTCTCTATCATCATGACATGCAGCACTTTGGGGTGGAAACCCACCTGTCTTGATCAATGAGAGAAGACTTGAAATAGACAAGATGTCAGCTAAAATCTTTGGGTAAATCACATCTGGTGTAACAATCTGTAGCTACAGTACTCTACACTTGGGTGTACACCTCATACACACTGAACTTTACTACACTGTTCATGCTATATTTTTCTGTGTGTTACTTTTACCATCACATGTTTGTTGAACACCCAGTTGTCTTGAACTAGCATTAAATAGTGTAAACACCCCTGTATTTTAGATTGACAAATTAACATTATTTGGATATCTGAATGTCTAGCATCTGTTTGATGCTACAGATGCTACAGAGCCCTGTAAATAAATATAAATATAATATTATAAATATATTCTGTGAATCCCTCAAGGCAGAGACATTTAAGATTGATATACAGTGCATTCAGAAAGTATTCATACCCCTTGACTTTTGCGTTACAGCCTTATTCTAAAATGGAGTAAATCCCCCCTCCAATCTACACACTACCCAATAAAGACAAAGAAAAAAACAGGTTTTAGGAAATTTTAGCAAATGTATTCAAAATAAAAACTGAAAATATTACATTTGCATAAGAATTCAGACTCTACTCAGTACTTTGTTGAAGCACCTCTGGCAGTGATTACAGCCTTGAATATGACGCTACAAGCTTGGCACACCTGTATTTGGGGAGTTTCTCCCATTCTTCTCTGCAGATCCTTTCAAGCTCTGACAGGTTGGATGGGGAGCGTCGCTACACAGTTATTTTCAAGTCTCCAGAGATTTTAGATCGGGTTAAAGTCTGGGCTCTGGCTGGGCCACTCAAGAACATTCATTGTCCCGAAGCCACTCCTGCGTTGTCATGGCTGTGTGCTTAGGTTCGTTGTCATGTTGGAAGGTGAACCTTTGCCCCAGTCTGAAGTCCTAAGCACTTTGGACCAAGTTTTCATAAAGGATCTCTTTGTACTTTGCTCCGTTCATCTTTCCTTTGATCCTGACTAGTCTCCCAGTTCCTGCCGCTGAAAAACATTCCCACAGCAAGATGCTGCCACCACCATGCTTCATCGTAGGAATGGTGCCAGGTTTCTTCCAGGTGTGACACTTGGCATTCAGGTCAAAGACTTCATTCTTGGTTTCATCAGACCAGAGGATCTTTTTTTCTCATGGTCTGAGAGACTTTTAGGTGCCTTTTGGCAAACTCCAAGCGGGCTGTCATGTGCCTTTCACTGAGCAGTGGATTCGATCAGGCCACTCTACAATAAAGGCCGGTGGAGTGCTGCAGGGATGGTTGTCCTTCTGGAAGGTTCTCCCATCTCCACAGAGGAACTCTGGAACTCAGTCAGAGTGACCATCGGGTTCTTGGTCACCTCCCTGACCAAGGCCTTTCTCCCCCGATTGCTCAGTTTGGCTGGGCGGCCAGCTCTAGGAAGAGTCTTGGGGGTTCCAAACTTCTTCCATTGAAGAATGATGGCCAGTGTGTTGTTGGGACCTTCAATGCTGCAGAATTTGTTTGGTAACCTTCCCCAGATCTTTTTTTTTTGTTAACCTTTATTTAACTAGGCAAGTCAGTTAAGAACTAATTTTACAATGACGAACTGCCCCAGACAGATTTGAAAAAAAATTGATTATCTACACAGGTGTACAAAGGTACAAATGCCCATTATCAGCAACCATCACTCCTGTGTTCCAATGGCATGTTGTGTTAGCTAATCCAAGTTTATAATTTTAAAAGCCTAATTGATCATTAGAAAACCCTTTTGTAATTATGTTAGCACAGCTGAAAACTGTTCTGATTAAAGAAGCAATAAAACTGGCCTTCTTTAGACTAGTTGAGTATCTGGAGCATAAGAATTTGTGGGTTCAATTACAGGCTCAAAATGGCCAGGGTAAGCACAAAATTCCAGCAGTGCTAATTAAAATGATAAACTTGGATTAGCTAACACAATGTGGCATTGGAACACAGGAATGATAGTTGCTGATAATGGGCCTCTGTACGCCTATGTATGTCATCCATAGAAAATAAGCCGTTTCCAGCTAATAGTAATTTACAACATGAACAATGTCTTTCTAATCAATTGGATGTTATTAATGGTAAAAAGAAAAGTGTTTTTCTTTCAAAAACAAGGACATTTTTAAGTGACCCCAAACGGGCTGGGGGGCTCAAGAAGTTGTGAAAAGTCTTAGGGGAGCAGTTCTTACACAGTATGAATTGCTGTGAATGGGAGATTTAAGAAATGGCACTTCTCAATCGCTCTGATACACAATACATGTACTGTCTAAGCACAACCCTGCACTACCAAAACCCTCTTCCTCATCTCAAAGTACTGTCTGTGAAGCTCCCCAATCCATTGACTTTGACAGATAATTCTTGTCAATAGTAGCCCTTTGCAGGGTATTTTTGTAGACATGTCTTTTGTATTTAGTTTTGAGAATTCACAGAGAGAATAATGAGTTGATTGTGTCATCACTGTTGTAGTCTTGATTTCATTATCCCTTGCTAGCTTATGTCACACAATCTTGTTGTGCTCCATAACCACAATGTGCGTCCACTCCCTCTTGCTCGTGTACCCAAAATGCTTCCGCTTTGAGGTATTTTTCATAAGGGCACTACTTTCAGAAATGGAAAGGGTAAAGCCAAAGCAGTGTCTGTATTCTTGGAACTTATATTTTAACATGTTGGGTGGGACAGACATTCAAAAATGAAATGTAGCTATTTATTTCCTACCTATAACATGTATTTACTATTTGGTATTATCAGAGTGGAAGAGGGGCCCAACTCGATGGAAAATATGTCTCCCTCCAGCAGGTGGCGGTTTTTCTTTGTTTTGCCCACCAAGCAAGGAGTTTTTGTATGGAGGTCAATGAGTGTTGAATTTGGCCCCCAAAAAACATATGGCTAATTTTCTGAGTGAGGTTTATTTGATCGAATAGAAGTTTCGTAATGCTAGAGTTGTTACGAGTATGCTGATATAAGTAGGCCACGTGACATCTCGGCAACTTTGAGAAAAAACACTATATCAACATTGTCTCGAGATGGCTATGCATATTCATGTAATGAAGCAAGTAGCATAGCGTCACTCTCCATTGAATACCGACAGTTGATGTCAACAACCCTTATCGATATAAAAAAATATGACAATAATTAGATATATCCACTAATCCAAAGAAAGGATTAGGCGGAGCCGCTTTATGGACAACTACTAAATTTGTTAGGGCTTTCGTGTCATGGAATCAGTGGTCCTATATCCCATGGCATTTATGAGTGTGTTTGTAAATTAAATCTGGAGTGCCAGAGTGCGCTCTGGGAGTTCGTAAATTCAGTGTTGTCAGATTATCGTTTCGTAAATTCAGAGCGTTTCGCGTTCAGCGCGCACACGCGACGCTCTTGCAGAAAGTAGAGTTGATTCGAGCGTTCTGACCTCACAACGACAGTCAAGCACCCAAGCTAATTGGCTAGCTTACTTTCAGATACAAATAAGAGTCCACCTCACTCTGAACATTTTACTCACCCTGCCAAGTAGAGCTGATTAGGCTGTTTTAGTGTTATCCAGAGCGTTGGTGACTGTAACTCTGCTATTGGCAACAATATAATTACGCATTTTGCCAACGTTTACTGACACCGGCCATATTCAACTGGTGTTGAGCATTCGTAAATTCAGCAGTTCTACTGTGGTCTGGCGAGAGTGCTCTGAAATCGGAGTAGATAGCCAGAGTGAATTTATGAACGCACCCTATGTCTCCTATTGTTCCAACCATAGGGTTCCAACAAATTTAGAGTACCATCTGCTGGTCTCATGTCAAAATGCAGGGAAGCTGTTGTACAATATTAAAATTGTAAAAATATATATATACATTTGATTTCCAGGGCTATCTGACATGTAGGCTATTCAATTAATTAAATAAGTATCTATTTTCACAGGGTTAGTAGAGGAATTGGACATAACATTTAGCTGACAAGGTAAAAATCTGTCATTCTGCCCCTGAGAACAAGGCAGTTGACCCACTGTTCTTAGGCTGTCATTGAAAATAAGAATTTGTTCTTAACTGACTTGCCTAGTTAAATAAAGGTAAAATAAATCAAATAAAAACTGTAAGTACAACACCGATGAGGCCTGGTAAAAAAATGACTTAAAGTTTGAGTAATAACATTATTGTTCACCTACAAAACAAAGGTTTTGAACAATATCTGCCCAACAGTCTGGGTGAATAGGTATCTGGATTTTTAGACTATACACATATTAAATTGTAGAGTTTGAATGGCAAGTAATCAATTTTAAATCTATGAGGTTTGTTTTTTGTTTATTATGATATGTTCATTTGTAACGAACAAAACAGAAACAATATGGTTTGCTAGGCCGAAACAGAACCGGTGAATGGAGGACAGAAAAAAAACAGATTGCGCGTGTGCTTGAGAGATGTGAGTGAGGGGAGGGAGAAAAGAGAGCGAGCCAGCCGCCTTCAAACATGGCGTCTTCATAGGAAAATAACAAAAAAATATTTTAAAAAAGAGGCCTACTTCTACCGTCTTCATTGATTTTCGGAATTTAGATTATGGTTTCCAGACCTCGCGATATCGTCGTTATCACTATTTTCTAATGTAAAAAGAGAAGGCAGCATAGCAGGCTTTATAAATAGTAATTCCGTTTTATTTAGATGCGTCGACAGGGCTAGCTAGCATCTGCTAATGTAGCCCACAACAATTTTAGGGTGGGAAGGTATTTTGCATGCTAAAAAAATTCACGATAATATGATCTCTTATCGTTTGATACATTTTGCAACAATCGTGTGATATCGATGGTAATTTTATAAATCTCGGAATATGTTCAGTAGATAAAATAAAGGGGTTGAGACACGGCAGGAAAGGACGCGTTTGATCAAATGTTTCTCTGCAACTTATCGATGATTGACAAATACAAAAGTGTTATCATGATCATGCATAACTTCGTTGCAAATTGGCAATTGTGGAAATGATATTTGGAGAAAGTGTAGGAAAGGACAGACTGATTTGAGGTGGTTAGAGTACACCCCCAGACCCCCCTTTTTTCATCCAGATTTCTTCTCCCCTTCATTTCTCTTTCAATATGCTGTTTTCCATGGCCAATGACTTGTTTATGACAAGGGGGGAAATAGTCTAAAGTCGATCACGGGAAGACGGATACCCCACTTCTGTCATAATTGCTTTCGTCCTTGTCACACACCTCGTAAATTCAAAATGGATAGAAATTACCCGGGAACAGGGTTCGGTGATTTGGGCGCAGGATGGAGTTACGAAAGATCCGCGAAAGCAAGGTAAGCCACTGATTTAGTCCATATAATGTTTACACACTAGCTAATATATTACATTATCGTTGTTTTTTTTGTAATCGATTGGGCGTTAATTTGGTACATTGACGTCGAAATGTATCCTGCTTATTGGCAGCATCGCGATGTTGTTACTATTATAAACAGCAGGGAATGGAACAAGTGGGGTGGAAAGACTAGCAAGTAGAACTCTTAACAATGCGATTGACAGACAAGATGCGTGGTTTTAGGTATACAGACAGGGAGGGAATGGGAGCAAAATGGGATGGGTTGGAACTAGCTGCTCTTAGCAACGCAGGTGTATTTACATACACTAGCGTTGCTTTCAATTATATTGGGTTGCACCAAACAGTCCACGGGAAGGCAGAAATGTAATACAATTCCATTTCAATTTACTGTGCCGGTGGGCAGGGAATTTGGTCATTATGACGGGGAAATCTGATAAAATATCTCTGATCGTATTATTAAACAGACATTCCAAACGTGGATCTGTTGTAGGGTCACTTCCGATTACCTCATGTCAAAATAAAAGTCCTGTACGTGCGCAATGTGTAAAAAAATATATAACTTGTGTGGGACGTTTATTTTGAATAGCTTGATGCCCAATTTGTATCTAACCAGTTTTCTCCTGTGACATTGCATGATACCATGTTTCGCATAGTAAGAGAGATCACTCAGCCCGTGAAGTATCAAAAGTGTACAATTAAAATTTTTGAGTGGCAAGTAATTACCATTAGGGAGATTACCTAAAAACACACCACTTCGACACAGTTATGACCGGAAGTGACATTTTCATAGCAGATTAGAAAAGCATTTTCGCTAACTTTAGGAGAATTAGGAAAGGTTAAGGTTAGCGAAAATGCTTTTCTAATCTGCTATGAAAAGTCACTTCTGGTCGTAGCTTGCTTTTAGGGAGTCACAGCACGAGGTGCCAGTGGTCGAATGTTGGCAACTCTTATGCTATGAAGTGTGATAATGAGAGTCAACACATTGACTCCTTAAATAACACCACAACTTTAGGTTATTGTGGTTAAGTAAATTACAATGCATTACACCCAGTCTTGCTAGTGACCAAAATACGTTAGTTAAATTTTTATTTACATTTCTCTTATCAGTGTTTTCAGCATATTGCCATCAATCTGATAGACCATATGACTGGACAGGAAAAGGACAAAGCATCAACTGAATGTTAAATGTGTTTCCTGTCAGGTATTTTAATTGTCTGTACTGTCTACTTGTTGAATGTTTGTGAAGACTTGATTTGTGGTTGTTTGTAATGTCTTGTTATTTGGTGTTGGACCCCAGGAAGATTAGCTAGCGTTACAGCGTTATCTAATGGGGATCCTAAATAAAAATTACCCAAAAATTATAATAATCCATAGGGATCTCTACTATGATTTGGATTGCTAGCTAGGCTACCTAATGACTAGGGCTGACCCCATTTAGTGGACTGGTCAATTGTTTGGTCGATAGGTTGTTGGTCGGCAGTGTAGCCTAGTCGTTAGAGCGTTGGACTAGCAGCCGAAAGGTTGCACGTTCAAATCCCCGAGCTGACAAGGTACAAATCTGTCATTCTGCCCCTGAACAGGCAGTTAACCCACTGTTCCTAGGCCGTCATTGAAAATAAGAATTTGTTCTTAACTGACTTGCCTAGTTAAATAAAGGTTAAAAAAATATATATATAGATTTCTTTAGTCGAGCAGTAGCAAAAAAGACACCTGTACAAGACATCTGTCTGGTCTGTGCCTGTCTGTGCCTGTCTAAGTGGACAAATCCATTGTGGAGACCTTGGGGATGGCACAGTCCATCAGTTTAAGACATGTCCTACTGAAATTGTATATGGTTATATTATGTAAGAACAAGGGAGCAACACAAATACAAATATTATTTTATAACAAATGCGCTTTCTCCAGTTGGATAGTGGTCGCAGTTCTGAAACACATCAATGCACTGTTGTATTGGTGCCTTTTTCTAGACCATGTTACTATGTGCATAATAGCAAAGTTAACCAGCATGTTGGTGTTGAGAACAATGTGGTGGAGGTGGCAGCAGCAGAGTTAGGCAATGAGAAAACAGCCCTTTGCTTAATTTTCTAAGAAAAGTGAGAAGAGAGGAAACCACAATTTAATTAGGTCTATAATCAATAGCCTAACTGTTAAATGTGCCTGATTTTATAAATCATCCATATACACTACCGTTCAAAAGTTTGGGGCCAATTAGAAATGTCCTTGTTTTTTAAAGAAAAGCAAAAAACGTTGTCCATTTAAAAGGACATCAAATTGATCAGAAAAGTTGATAGTCATCACGAGGTCTGTTGCGTTGACCATATTACCGGCAGTCATGACTGCAGTAAAATTCTACATGACCGCTGAGTCATGGTAGTCTCCTCTTATGCACTCTGGACAAACATTAGTAGCACCCAACTCGCCTGGTACTCAGGCCTCTATTGTCTTTCTTACCAGTCTGACATCAATGCAAATGCAATTAAACATCACATCAAACACTTATCATCAAAACAGTATGTGTTTTTAAAACTCACCTCACTGTGATTGATCAATTTAAAGAAAGAAGTTAAACAACAGGTTGCAACTGAGTGGAAAACATGGTCGTTATGGATGTTGTTTCAAAGCCTAACACAAGAAATGGACAGCACTTTCTAAGGTGAAGGTTAATTCAAAACACCCATATGCATGCATATTAGAGCTGTTCTGAACAAAATGAGTAAAAACTCAGGGACAACTAGAAAAAGCTCAAACCAAGTTTATTCACCCACTGGGTCATACAGCTACAAAGACAGTTTTACACAAGCACATATATTTATACCCTCCTCCTAGGTGCAGTCAACTCCTTACACATCTAGACAGCCAATACATCTCTGTTGCTAGTCAGGGACTTAATTGGTTCCTCTCACTAGCGATGTTAGTGCTGACTAGTTTCTATGGAGTGAAGCTGGCCCCTTTTCCCAACGAGGTGGATGTTTTTACTGACCCACATTGGCAAATGAAACAGTTGCCCTTGACAACAGTTTGCCCCGGCAACAAAACTGCCCACACAGACTGTGAACAAGCGATTCGGTGGCATTCTCTCTTTGTGTCGCCACCATGCTCGATGCTATGTACAAGGACCGCTACTTCGATGCAGACAAGAAAATGGGTTTATGTGAAATGTTACATGCACAACTGGACAAGATGGAAACGGACACAGCGACAGTGTGCACCGAGGAAGAGGCCACGACATGACCATGGTGGTGGCAGCATCATGCTGTTGGGATGTTTTTCAGTGGCAGGGACTGGGAGACCAGTCAGGATTGAGGGAAAGATTAACGGTGCAAAGTACAGAGAGATACTCGATAAACATCTGCTCAGGACCTCAGACTGGGGCGAAGGTTCACCTCCCAACAGGACAACGACCCTAAGCACACAGCCAAGACAACACCGGAGTGGCTTCGGGACAAGTCTCTGAATGTCTTTGAGTGGCCCAGCTATAGCCTGTAATTGAACCCGATCGAACATCTCTTGTGAGACCTCAAAATAGCTGTGCAGTGACACTCCCCATCCAACCTGACTGAGTTTGAGGATCTGCAAAGAAGAATGGGAGAAACTCCCCAAAATACAGGTGTGCAAAGCTTGTAGCGTCATACCCAAGAAGACTCGAGGTTGTAATCGCTGTCAAAGGTTTTTAACCCCGTTCAGCTAGCGGAACTCCCTCGCCAACAGCCAATGAAATTGCAGGGCGCCAAATACAAATCAACAGAAATCTCAAAAAAATCAAATTTATCAAACATACAAGTATTAGGCACCATTTTAAAGAGCAAAAGCTCCACAAACGATTGTTGGGTCACCACCAAGTCACAGAAAAACCCAGCCATTTTTCCAGCCAAAGAGAGGAGTCACAAAAAGCAGAAATATAGATACAATTAATCACTAACCTTTGATGATCTTCATCAGATGACACTCATAGGACTTCATGTTACATAATACATGTATGTTTTGTTCGATAAAGTGCATATTTGTATCCAAAAATCTAATTTTACATTGGTGTGTTATGTTCAGTAGTTCAAAAACATGCTGTGATTTTGCAGAGAGCCACATCTATTCACAGAAATACTCATTATAAATGTTGAGCCTGTTCATACGTTTTTTTTAACGTAGTTATTACACATTGATTACACCATCACTCGTATTTAATATGTCACAACGATTCATCGATACGTATGCTATGACGCTGGTAAGGTTGTCTCACGCACCTACAGTGCTGGTCATAAAAAAAAGCTAGCTAGCTCATGGATGCAAACATTGTTCTTCCCCAAAAACAGCTAAATGACATCTGCAGCTCAATTTTACATGGCGTAATTACGTCATGTACCTACACTACCATTCAAAAGTTTGGGGTCAATTTCCTTGTTTTGTCCATTTGAAATAACATCAAATTGATCAGAAATACAGTGTAGACATTGTTAATGTTGTAAATTACTAATGAAGCTATAATAAAAAAAAATTGTAGGATATATACAGTCGTACAGAGGCCCATTATCAGTAACCATCACTCCTGTGTTTCAATGGCACATTGTGTTAGCTAATCCAAGTTTATAATTTTAAAAGGATAATTGATCATTAGAAACCCTTTTGCAATTATGTTAGCACAGCTGAAAACTGTTGTTCTGATTAAAGAAGCAATACTTTCGGCCTTCTTTCGACTAGTTGAGTATATGGAGCATCAGCATTTGTGGGTTCGATAACAGGCTCAAAATGGCCAGAAACAAAGACCTTTCTTCTGAAACTCGTCAGTCTATTCTTGTTCTGAGAAATTAAGGCTATCCCATGTGAGAAATTGTAAAGAAACTGAAGATCTTGTACAATGCTGTGTACTACTCCCTTCACAGAACAGCGCAAACTGTCTCAAACCAGAATAGAAAGAGGAGTGGGAGGCCCCGGTGCATAACTGAGCAAGAGGACAAGTACATTCGAGTGTGTAGTTTGAGAAACAGACTCCTCACAAGTCCTCAACAGGCAGCTTCATTAAATAGTACCCGCAAAACCCGTCTCAACGTCAGCAGTGAAGAGGTGACTCCAGGATGCTGGCCTTCTAGGTAGAGTTGCAAAGAAAAAGCCATATCTCAGACAGGCCAATAAAAAGAAAAGATTAAGATGGGTAAAATAACACAGACACTGGACAGAGGAAGATGGGGGAAAAAAGTGTTATGGAAAGACAAATTTAAGTTTGACGTGTTCGGATCACAAAGAAGAACATTCGTGAGACGCAGAACAAATTAAAAGATGCTGGAGGAGTGCTTGACGCCATCTGTCATGCATGGTGGAGGCAATGTAATGGTCTGGGGGTGCTTTGGTGGTGGTAAAGTGGAAGATTTGTACATGGTAGAAGGGATCTTGAAGAAGGGAGGCTATCACTCCATTATGCAACACCATGCCATACCCTGTGGACGGCGCTTAATTGCAGCCAATTTCCTCCTACAACAGGACAATGACCCAAATCACAGCTCCAAACTATGCAGCAACTCTTCAGGGAAGAAGCAGTCAGCTGGTATTCTGTCTATAATGGAGTGGCCAGCACAGTCACCGAATCTCAACCCTATTGAGCTGTTGTGGGAGCAGCTTGACCGTATGGTAAGAAGTGCACATCAAGCCAATCCAACTTGTGGGAGGTGCTTCAGGAAGCATGGGGTGAAATCTCTTCAGATTACCTCAACAAATTGACAACTAGAATGTCATAGGTCTGCAAGGCTGTAATTGCTGCAAATGGAGGATACTTTGATGAAAGAAAAGTTTGAAGGACACTTATTTCAGTTAAAAATCATTCTAAACTTGTCGAACGTCTTGACTCTTTCCTATTGATTTTGCCAATACTTTTATGTATGTTTTCATGGAAAACAAGGACCTTTTTGAGTGACCCCAAACTTTTTAACGATAGTGGGTGTCATTTACGTCATGTACCTGCGTTTATATGTATGCACGTCAGCTTTGACATTGGTTTTGCACGTAGGCATTAAACTAGACATCGGGCCGATAACGATGTTGGTATTTTTAGCTAATATCGGCTGATTACGATATGTTCACAGATATATTGTGTATCCCTAATTAATATGCAGTTGGTCCCCCCTTTGCTTCCATAACAGCCTCCACTATTTTTGGAAGACTCTCCACTAGATGTTGGATCATTGCTGAAGGGACTTGCTTCCATTCAGCCATGAGCATTAGTGAGGTCGGCCACTGATGTTAGGCGACTTAGGCCTGGCTCGCAGTCGGTGTAACAATTCATCCCAAAGGTGTTTGATGGGGTAGATGTCAGGGCTCTGTGCAGGCTAGTCAAGATCTTCCACGCCGATCCCTGCCAATCATTTCTGTATAGACCTCGCTTTGTGAACAGGGGCATTATCGTGCTGAAACAGGAAAGGGCCTTCTCCCAACTCTTGCCACAAAGTTGGAAGCACAGAATTGTCATTGTATGATGTAGTGTTAATATTTCCCTTCACTGGAACTAAGGGGCCTAGCCTGAATCATGAAAAACAGCGCCAGACCATTATTCCTCCTCCACCAAACTTTACAGTTGGTACTATGCATTGGGGAAGGTAACGTTCTCCTGGCATCTACCAAACCCAGATTCGTCAGTCAGACTGCCAGATAGTGAAGTGTGATTCATCACTCCAGAGAAGGCGTTTCCACTGTTGCAGAGTTCAACGACAGCGAGCTTTACACCACTCCAGCCGACGCTTGGCATTGCGCATGGTGATCTTAAGCTTGTGTGCAGCTGCTCGGCTATGGAAACCCATTTCATGAAGCTCCCGACAAACCGTTGTGTTGACGTTGCTTCCAGAGGCGGTTTTGAACTCGGTAGTGAGTGTTGCAATCAAGGAGAGACAATTTTTAGGTGCTACACGCATCAGCACTCTGTGGTCCCATTCTGTGAGCTTGTGTGTGCCTACCACTTCGCGGCTGAGCCGTTGTTGCTCCTAGACATTTCCACTTGACAATAACAGCACTTACAGTTGACCGGGGCAGCACTAGCAGGGTGGAAATTTGACCAACTGACTTGTTGGAAAGGTGCCATCCTATGATGGTGCCATCATAGGAAAGTCACTGATCTCTTCAGTAAAGCCATTGCATGGCAGTGTGCTCGATTGTATACACCTGACAGCAACGGGTGTGCTGAAATAGCCAAATCCTCTAATTTGAAGGGGTGTCCACATACGTTTGTGTTAATATATAGTGTACAATTTATACACCAGACTCCAATATTGCTTGTTCTAATATTTCTTAATTCCATTCTTTCACTTTAAGATTTGTGTGTATTAGATATTACTGCACTGTTGGAGCTTGGAACAACACCCGCAATAACATCTGCTAAATATGTGTATGGGTCCAAAAAAATTTGATTTGAATGCACAGAGTGACAGTGACGTGCCATTCATCACCTCATGTTTCAGCATGACAATGCACAGCCCTATTTCGCAAGGATCTATATACAATTTCTGTAAGCTGAAAATGACCAATTCTTCCATGGCTTGCATTGTCACCAGACATGTCATGTCATGACCTGTTGCCTTGGCAGCAGCTAATGGGCATCCATAACAAATACAAATCAACAGCCTGATCAACTCTATGCGAAGGCAAATGGTGGTAACACCAGATACTGACTGGTTTAATGATCCATGTGCCTACCTTTTTCTTAAAGGCATCTTTGACCAACAGATGCATATCTGTATTCCCAGTCATGTGAAATCCATAGATTACGGCCTAATGAATTTATTTCAACTGACTGATTTCCTTCTGTGAATAGTAACACAGTAAATATTTGAAATTGTGGCATGTTGCGTTTTTTATATTTTTATGTTTGTTCTAGCTTATAGGCTGGATGTTTTAACAAGAATGCGCCATTCTATCGATCTACTTTAATTCTTGAAATGTGCTTGTTAAGCCCACACTTAAAATGAGGTATTATGCGTCATAATAATAATTATAACATCCCTAGGAGGGGGTACAGGCATAAAGTAGAGTTGGTCAAATATCAAAGATAGGAATTGTGAATAAAGAAGTCTACAACAGGCTTTAAGATCTTTTTGATTTTGTTGATAAAGCTAATTGATTATCTTCTTACTGATTTTGTATAATCCATAGCCACATTTTTTACAATGCCAAGAATGGTGACCTAAAGTAATTATGCCATATTCATTTTTATTAGGATGGAGATGCACTCTAAGTTGACTGATGTATCTGAATAACTTTTAATACGATTGCAAGGTTTTCTAAACAGAGTGTTGTACTTTGTCATGACAAACAATCCACTTAGTATTTACATAGTCGTTGAATACATTTCAATTTCACAGCCTCTCCCTAAAGGTTACCCGTTGGAAAATTTTCATATGAAAATGGACTTGAACGGTTAAGTTAATTACCTCTTCTCCTCTTCCCCAGTCTCGTCTATGGGAGCTCCAGATCATCACACCCTGAGTCGGAGCTTCTCCATCGACAAGCCTACGGCACTCCTCACCCTCTGCAGGGCTATGCCACCAATCACCACCCGGGCAGCTCTGGCCAAGGAGGTGCTTGGGGTGCAGGACGGAGTTTGGGTGAGAGACATGTCACACACCTTACTATTTTGTCGCCACTTGCCACAGTACAGGGCTTTCGGAATGATATATGACAGGCCATGCTTTTGGTAGTAAGGTTGCTGCCACTGACAAATGCATTTCACCGAATTCTATTGGAGGCAGTTTCTATGGAAGCCACTTGTGTGGGGGGAAAAAACTGTATTTGTTTTTACAGAGTAACATATAGGGCCACATTTTATTTATAACATCTGTTAGGCCTACGTATTATGGTGAAATGGACACTCCTTGACCTATTCAGTACAGTTATACAATTCTATAACATAGGTACAGCTGTCTTTTGTTAATTCCCTGTGCCCGGTTTCCTGATAGAGGTGGAACTTAGGCTTACAAGTGTTTTAACGATGCATCATTCCTACAATGTCTGAAGATGTAACATGCATTTCCCAAATCACCCCGCAGAGATAACGTTCGCTAAGTACGTTGCTGGAGCATGTGTCGATACTGATACGATCGAAAGAAAGCAGCACTGCTCTCGGATCAGCTTTCTCCGTTCAAATCTTACCTTAAAGTGGCAGTGCATTTAATGAGATTTTCCTGTTTTTTTATATATTTTTAATGGTATTTCCAAACTAACACTGAAATTGTGAAAATTATGATTAATACCCTTTTTGTGTCAGTGCAGTTTGCAAATATGGCTTGGAATTTCTTATTGTTCAGGTGGGATTTAGTGTTTGGGCCGCCACATAACATCATACAGCGATCTGATTCTAATAGACCAATTCATTTTTTATTTGCATATCCTCCTACACTGCTGTTGGCCCCGCCCGGTCATATTGACATTCCATTCCTCAATGTTGGCACCGTGCAGAGATAATTCCTACTTCAAAGCAATGAGCAAAAGGAAGAGAAATTGTGCAGTAGCTGGCTGCAAGGCAGCAAATGTTTCTTTGTACTGTCTTCCACCTGAAAAGTCAATTTGTCTGATTTGGCCAGAGAAGTTCAATCCATTGTTATGAGCACACTTTACATTGGACTGCATTGCAAATCAGGCTATGTACAGTTCATTGGGAAAGTATTCAAACCCCATGAATTTTTCCACATTTTGTTACGTTACAGCCGTATTCTAAAATGAATTATATATTTTTTTCTCATCAATCTCCTCACCATACCCCATAATGACAAAACAAATACAGGTTTTTAGAAAATAAATACAATCACATTTACATAAGTATTCAGACTTGGGGCTCCCAAGTGGCGCAGTGGTCTAAGATATTGCATCTCAGTGCTAGAGGCGTCAATACAGACAACCTGTATCACAATCCAGGCTGTATCACAACCGGCCGTGACTGGGAGTCATAGGGCGGCGCACAATTGGCCCAGCGTCGTCCGAGTTTGGCCGGTGTAGGCCGTCATTGTAAATAAGAATTTGTCCTTAACTGACTTGCCTAGTTAAAAACAAAAATACCTTTTACTCTACTTTATTGAAGCACCCATGGCAGTGATTACAGCCTCAAGTTTTCTTTGGCACACCTGTATTTAGGGAGTCTCCCATTCTCTGCAGATCCTTTCAAGCTGCCAGGTTGGATGGGGAGCGTCGCTGCACAGCTATTTTTAGTTCAATTGGGTTCAACTCCGGGCTCTGGCTGTGCCACTCAAGGGCACTCCTGTGTTGTTTTACCATGTGCTTAGGGTCGTTGTCCTGTTGGAAGGTGAACGTTCACCCCAGTCTTAGTTCCCGAGCGCTCTGGAGCAGGTTTTTATGAAGGATCTCTGTACTTTGCTCCATTCATCTTTGCCTCGATCCTGCCTAGTCTCCCAGTCCCTGCCGATGAAAACCATCCACACAGCATGATGCTGCTGCCACCATGCTTCACCATAGGGATGATGCCAGGTTTCCTCCAGACTCGACACTTGGCATTTAGGCCAAAGAGTTCTATCTTGGTTTCATCACACCAGAGAATCTTTTTTCTCATGGTCAGAATCCTTTAGGTGCCTTTTGGCAAACTCCAAGCGGGCTGTCATGTGCCTTTTACTGAGGAGTGGCTTCAGTCTGGCCACTTTCCAAATCGTGGACTCCAATGAAGTTGTAGCAATAACTCAAGGATGATCAATGAAAACCGGATGCACCTGAGCTCAATTTCGAGTCTCATAGAAAAGGGTCTGAATACTTATTTAAATAATGTATTTCTCTCTGCAAAAATGTCTAAAAACCTGTTTTCGCTTTGTCATTATGGGGTATTGAGTGTAGATTGATGAGGTGAACAATTAATTTAATACATTTTAGAATAATGCTGTAACAACATAATGTGGGAAAGGTCAAGGGGTCTGAATACTTTTCAATTGCAATTTACACACATGGATTTGCCAGTAGCTTGTTCCTCCACTCCCATGCATCTTGCACCTGGCAGCGGCAGCAACCATTCAAGAAGTGTCTAGCTAGAAGACTAACTATTATTAAAAGGACATGCTAATCACGGATTGCACGTTCCGTTTTGAATGTTCTTTTGAAGACTGAAAGCTAACTTTAGCATCGCTAACCTCAGCTTTTTTTTACAAACTTGGCTAGCTAATGGTAACATTGTCATCTCTCTAAAGTAAATTTGATGACATCATAATGATGGAATAGTTGTTTCCTATTCATTATTTGACTACTTTAGCAATCTCATCCTGTTTCCAGGTCACTATAGTGTAATTTAGGCGAAACAGTCATTAGCTAGCAGCAGCAAAACTGGCTAGTTAGCTAGCTATGTTTTAGCAGCAGCATCATCAATGCTAAATTGACAACTTGATGAAAAGTTAATTTACAGTTGCTGTAACTTAGTTATAACTTGTTTACTACTTAACAGTACCAGTCAGAAGTTTGACATACCTACTCATTCTGTTTTTTTTTTTTTTTTTACAGTTTTCTACATTGTATTATAATAATAGTGAAGAACTATGAAGTAACACATATTGAATCATGTAATAACCAAAAAAGTGTTAAACAAATCAAAATATATTTGAGATTCTTCTAAGTAGCCCTTTGCGTTGATGACAGCTTTGCACATTCTTGGCATTCTCTCAACCAGCTTCGTGAGGTAGTCACCTGGAATGCATTTCAATTAACAGGAGTGCCTTGTTAAAAGTTCATTTGATTTCTTTCCTTAATGGGTTTGCCAACCAGTTGTGTTGTGACAAGATAGGGATGGTATACAGAAGATAGCCCTATTTGGTAAAAGACCAAGTCCATATTTTGGAAAGAACAGCTCAAATACAGTTGAAGTCGGAAGTTTAGATACACTTAGGTTGGAGTTATTAAAACTCGTTTTTCAACCACCCCACAAATTTCTTGTTAACAAACTATAGTTTTAACAAGTCGGTTAGGACATCTACTTTGTGCACGACACAAGTAATTGTTCTAACAACTGTTTACAGACTTGTTGGAATCTGTTTACAGATTATTTCACTTATAATTCACTGTACCACAATTCCAGTTGGTCAGAAGGTTACATACTCTAAGTTGACTGTGCCTTTAAAATGTAATGGCTTTAGAAGCTAATTTACATAATTTAAGTCAATTGGAGGTGTACCTGTGGATGTATTTCAAGGCCTACCTTGACCTTGCTTGACATCATGGGAAAACCAAAAGAAAATCAAAAGAATTCAGCCAAGACCTTGGTAGACCAAAAATGGTAGACCTTCACAAGTCTGTTTCATCCTTGGAAGCAATTTCCAAATGCCTGAATGTACCACGTTCATCTGTACAAACAATAGTACGCAAGTATAAACACCATGGGACCACGCAGCCGTCGTACCGCTTAGGAAGGAGCGGAGTTCTGTCTCAATCCCAGAACAACAGCAAAGGACCTTGTGAAGATGCTGGAGGAAACGGGTACAGACGTATCTATATCCACAGTACAACGAGTCCTATATCAACATAACCTGAAAGGCCACTCAGCAAGGAAGAAGCCACTGCTCCAAAACTGCCATAAAAAAAGCCAGACTACGGTTTGCAACTGCACATGGGGAGAAAGATTGTACTTTTTGGAGAAATGTCCTCTACTCTGATGAAAGAAAAATAGAACTGTTTGGCCATAATGACCATCGTTATGTTTGGAGGATAAATGGGGATGCTTGCAAGCCGAAGAACACCATCCCAGAACCAGGAACACATCGACAACAGCCACCCTCGAAGCATCGTTACCCATTGTTCCACAAAAGCCGCGGCCCATGCAGAGCAAGGGGAATAACTATTTCAGGTCTCAGAGTGAGTGACGATTGAAACGCTATTAGCGCGCACCCCGCTAACTAACTAGCCATTTCACATCGGTTACAACAGCCTAATCTCGGGAGTTGATGGGCTTGAAGTCATAAACAGCTCAATGCTTGAAGCATTGTGAATAGCTGCTGGCAAACGCACGAAAGTGCTGTTTGAATGAATGCTTACGAGCCTGCTTTGTGCCTACCATCGCTCAGTCAGACTGCTCTATCAAATCATAGACTTAATTATAACATAATAACACACAGAAATACGAGCTTTAGGTCATTAATATGGTAGAATCCGGAAACTATCATCTCAAACAAAACGTTTAATTCAGTGAAATACGGAACCGTTCCGTATTTTATCTAACGGGTGGCATCCATAAGTCTAAATATTCCTGTTACATTGCACAACCTTCAATGTTATGTCATAATTACGTAAAATTCTGGCAAATTAGTTTGCAACGAGCCAGGTGGCCGAAACTGCTGCCTATACCCGGTTGCAAGAGAAGTGACACAATTTACCTAGTTAAGAGAAATTCATGTTAGCAGGCAATATTAACTAAATATGCAGGTTTAAAAATATGTACTTGTGTATTGATTTTAAGAAAGGCATTGATGTTTATGGTTAGGTACACGTTAAAGCAACGACAGTCCTTTTTCGCGAATGCGCACCGCATCGATTTTAAGCTAGATGAACTAGTAATATCATCAACCATGTGTAGTTAACTAGTGATTATGATTGATTTATTGTTTTTTATAAGATAAGTTTAATGCTAACTAGCAACTTACCTTGGCTTCTTACTGCATTCGCATAACAGGCAGGCTCCTCGTGGAGTGCAATGTAAAGCAGGTGGTTAGAGCGTTGGACTAGTTAACCGTAAGGTTGCAAGATTGAATCCCCGAGCTGACAAGGTAAAGATCTGTTGTTCTGCTCCTGAACAAGGCAGTTAACCCACCGTTCCTAGGACGTCATTGAAAATAAGAATGTGTTCTTAACTGACTTGCCTAGTTAAATAAAGGTGTAAAAAAAAATATATATATATATATATATATAAAATCGGCCAAATCGGTGTCCAAAAATACAAATTTCCGATTGTTATGAAAACTTGAACTCGGCCCCAATTACTCTGCCATTCCGATTAATCGGTCGACCTCTAATTCCTACCGCAAGCTTTGAACCTTTTCTCCTGGATCATCACAGCTAGCTAGCTGCTAACCGAGTGGCCACTCCTGGTTGACGTCTCTGTCCCGGTGCAAGAACCAATTAGCCTGGAGCTAGCCCTGCTAGGCCCATCTACCAGCTAGCCGAAGAGGTCCATCAGCCACTCCTTGGGCTATAATACCTATTTTGCCAATCGGCCTGGACCCCCGCCGACCCATCATGACTGGACTACCAACGTAATTTGCCCGAGGGGGTTTATCAACTGGCTCCTCCGTTGCGATGTCCCCTGAATACACATCTGCCTGCCCCGGCCCGCTAGCTGCCTGAATTGCCTCGTCTCCGGCCCGAGCCACTTACTGGACCCCTATGATCACTCTGCTACGCATGCCTCTCCCTAATGTCAATATGCTTTGTTCATTGCTGTCTTGGTTAGTAATTATTACCTTATTTCACTGTAGAGCCTCTAGCCCTGCTCAATACGCCTTAGTTAACCCTTTAGTTCCACCTCCCACACATACGGTGACCTCACCTGGTTTTAATTATGTTTCTAGGGACATTATCCCTCTCATTGCATAGGTTTACCTCCACTATATTCACATCCTACCATACCTTTGTCTGTACATTATGCCTTGAATCTTTTCTACCGTGCCCAGAAACCTGCTCCTTTTACTCTCTGTTCCGAACGTACTAGCCGACCAGTTCTTATAGCCTTTAGCCGTACCCTTATCCTACTCCTCCGATGATGATGTGGAGGTTGATCCAGGCCCTGCAGTGACAAGCTCCACTCCCATTCCCCAGGCGTTCTCATTTCTTGACTTCTGTAACCGTAAAAGCCTTGGTTTCATGCAGGGTAGCCTAGGATAGCCTAGTGGTTAGAGCGTTGTACTAGTAACCGCAAGGTTGCAAGTTCAAACCCCCGAGCTGACAAGGTACAAATCTGTCGTTCTGCCCCTGAACAGGCAGTTAACCCACTGTTCCTAGGCCCTCATTGAAAATAAGAATTTGTTCTTAACTGACTTGCCTGGTTAAATAAAGGTAAAAATAAATAAAAAATTAACATTAGAAGCCTCCTCCCTAAGTTTGTTTTATTCACTGCCTTAGCACACTCTGCCAACCCAGATGTCCTAGCCGTGTCTGAATCCTGGCTTAGGAAGACCAACAAAACCCCTGATATTTCTATCCCTAACTAAAACATTTTCTGACAAGATAGAACTGCTAAAGGGGGAAGTGTTGCAATCTACTGCAGAGAGAGCCTGCAGAGTGCTGTCTTACTTACTATCCAGGTCTGTGGCCAAATTCAAGCTCCTACTTTTAAAAATTCACCTTTTCAGAAACAAGTCTCTCACTCACAGTTACCGCTTGCTATAAACCACTTTCTGCACCCAGCTGTGCCCTGGACACCATATGTGAATTGATTGCTCCCCATTTTCTTCAGAGCTCGTGCTGTTAGGTGACCTAAACTGGGACATGCTTAACAGCCTAACTGTCCTACAATCTAAGCTAGATGCCCGCAATCTCACTCAAATGATCAAGGAACCTACCAGGTACAACCCCCAAATCCATAAACACGGGCACCCTCATAGATATCATCCTAACCAACTTGCCCTCCAAATACCTCTGCTGTCTTCAACCAGGATCTCAGCAATCACTGGCTCATTGCCTGTGTCCGTAATGGGTCTGCGGTCAAATGACCACCACTCATCGCTGTCAAACGCTCCCTAAATCACTTCAGCGAGCAGGCCTTTCTAATCGACCTGGCCCGGATATCCTGGAAGGACATTGACCTCATTCCATCAGTAGAGGATGCCTTGATATTCTTTAAAAGTGCTTTCCTCACCATCTTAAATAAGCATTGCCCGTTCAAAAAATGTTGAACCAGAAACAGATATAGCCCCTGGCTCACTCCAGACCTGACCGTCCTAGACAAGCACAAAAATATCCTGTGGCGTACTGCATTAGCTTCGAATAGGCCCGGCAATATACAACTTTTCAGGGAAGTTAGGAACCAATATACACAGGCAGTTAGGATAGCGAAGGCTAGCTTTTTCAAACATAAATTTGTGTCCTGTAGCACAAACTCCAAAAAGTTCTGGGACACTGTAAAGTCTATGGAGAATAAGAGCACCAGCTGCCCACTGCACTGAAGCTAGGAAACACTGTCACCACCGATAAATCCGCGATAATTGAGAAATTCAATAGGCATTTTTCTATGGCTGGACATGCTTTCCACCTAGCTACCCCTACCCCGGTCAACAGCCCTGCACCCCCCACAGCAACTTGCCCAAGCCTCCCCATTTCTCCTTCACCTTTATCCAGATAGCTGATGTTCTGAAAGAGATGCAAAAGCTGGATCCCCTACAAATCAGCCGGTCGCTGAAATTGTTGCAACCCCTATTACTAGCCTGTTCAACCTCTCTTTCATATCGTCTGAGATCCCCAAAGATAGGAAAGCTGCCGCGGTTATCCCCCTCTTTAAAGGAGGAGACACTGTAGACCCAAACTGCTACTGACCTATATCAATCCTTCCCTGCCTTTTCTAAAATCTTCAAAAGCCAAGTTAACAAACAGATCACCGGCCATTTTGAATCCCACCGTACCTTCTCCGCTATGCAATCTGGTTTCCGAGCTGGTCAAGGGTGCACCTCAGCCACGCTCAAGGTCCTAAACGATATCAAAACCGCCATCGATAAAAGACAATACTGTGCAGCCGTCTTTATCGACCTGGCCAAGGCTTTCGACTCTGTCAATCACCACATTCTTATCGGTAGACTCAACAGCCTTGGTTTCTCAAATGACTGCCTCACCTGGTTCACCAACTACTTCTCAGATAGAGTTCAGTGTGTCAAATCGGTGGGCCTGTTGTCTGGACCTCTGGCAGTCTCTATGGGGGTGCCACAGGGTTCAATTCTCGGGCCGACTCTTTTCTCTGTATACATCAATGATGTCACTGTTACTGCTGGTGATTCTCCGATCCACCTCTACGCAGACGACACCATTCTGTATACTTGTGTCCCTTCTTTTGACTCTGTCTGGAGGTGAGTTAACACAATCTTCAATGCCATTACAACTCTCCTTCCGTGGCCTCCAACTGCTCTTAAATGCAGGTAAAACTAAATGCATGCTCTTCAACCGATTGCTGCCCACACCTGCCTGCCCGCCCGCCCAGCATCACTACTCTGAACGGTTCTGACTTAGAATATGCGGACAACTACAAATACCTAGGTGTCTGGTTAGACTTTAAACTCTCCTTCCAGACTCATATTAAGCATCTCCAATCTAAAATTACATCTAGAATCAGCTTCCTATTTCGCAACAAAACATCCTTCACTCATGCTGCCAAACATACCCTCGTAAAACTGACTATGCTACCGATCCTTGACTTCGGCGATGTCATTTACAAAATAGCCTCCAACACTCTGCTCAGAAAATCGGATGCAGTCTATCACAGGGCCATCCGTTTTGTCACCAAAGCCCCATATACTACCCACCACTGCAACCTGTATGCTCTCGTTGGCTGGCCCTCACACTTCATATTCATCGCCAAACACACTGGCTCCAGGTCATCTATAAGTCTTTGCTAGGTAAAGTCCCACCTTATTTCAGCTCACTGGTCACCATAGCAGCACCCACCTGTAGCACGCGCTCCAGCAGGTATGTTTCACTGGTCACCCCCAAAGCAAATTCCTCCTTTGGCCGCCTTTCATTCCAGTTCTCTGCTGCCAATGACTGGAACCAACTGCCAAAATCACTGAAGCTGGAGTCTCATATCTCCCTCACTAGCTTTAAGCACCAGCTGTCAGAGCAGCTCACATATCACTGCACCTGTTCATATCCTATCTGTAAATAGCCCATCCAACTACCTCATCCCCATACTGTTATCTATTTTATTTATTTTTGCTCCTTTGCACCCCAGTATCTCTACTTGTACACTCATCTTCTGCACAGTTATCACTCCAGTGTTTAATTGCTATATTGTAATTATTTTACCACTATGGCCAATCTATGGCCTTTCCTCTGGTATACTATCTCATTTGCACACACTGTATATAGACTTTTTTTCTACTGTATTATTGACTGCATGTTTGTTTATTCCATATGTACCTCTGTGTTGTTTGTGCTGCGCTGATTTGCTTTATCCTGGCCAGGTCGCACTTGTTCTCAACTAGCCTTCCTGGTTCAATAAAGGTTCAATAAATAAATAAATACATAATTAATTGGACATGATCTGGAAAGGCACACCTGTCTATATAAGGTCCCACAGTTGACAGTGCATGTCAGGGAAAAAAACAAGCCATGAGGTCGAAGGACTTGTCCGAAGAGCTCCGAGACAGGATAGTGTTGGGGCACAGATCTGGGGAAGGGTACCAAAACATTAATCACTCTGACAGAGCTTTAGAGTTCCTCTGTGGAGATGGGAGAACCTTCCAGAAGGACAACCATCTCTGCAGCACTCCACCAATTAGGCGTTTATTGTACCACTCTTCAGTGTAAGGCACATGACTGCCCGCTTGGAGTTTGCCAAAAGGCACCTAAAGGACTCTGACCATGAGAAACAAGATTCTCTGGTCTGATGAAACCAAGATTGAACACTGGCCTGAATGCCAAGCGTCATGTCTGGAGGAAACCTGGCACCATTCCTGCGGTGAAGCATGGTGGTGGCCGCATCATGCTATCGGGAGGTTTTTCAGCGGCATGGACTGGGAGACAAGTCAGGACCGAGGGAAAGATGAATGGAGCAAAGTACAGAGATCCTTCATATGAACCTGCTCAAGACCTCAGACTGGGGCGACGGTTCACCTTCCAACAGGACAACAACCCTAAGCACACAGCCAAGACAACGCAGGAGTGGCTTCGGGACAAGTCTTTGAATGTCCTTGCAGAGCCCAGACGTGATTCTGATCAATCTCTGGAGAGACCTGAAAATTGCTGTGCAGCGACGCTCCCCATCCAACCTGATAGAGTTTGAGAGGATCTGCAGAGAAAAAATGTGAGAAACTCTCCAAAAACAGGTGTGCCAATCTTGTAGCTACATACCCAGTAAGACTTGTGGCTGTAATCATTCCCATAGGTGCTTCAACAAAGTACTGAGTAAAGTGTCTAAATATGTATGTAAATGTTATATTTCAATTTTTTTTAATGAATTTTCAAGAAAAATACATTTTAGAATAAGGCTATAATGTAACAATGTGGAAAAAGTGAAGGGGCCAGACGACTTTCCAAATGCACTGTATATTGGGGTAAAAAATTAGACCGTAGCCTTCAATTAGCAAATTGGAACATGAAAGTGTTTTTATATGATTTTAAATATATAGGCCTATATGCCTACTGTATTTTATTTTATTATGCGGTCGTCTCGTTTTTGTATTTGAAGCGTGTTTTTATCCTTTAACTTCAGCGGTGACAGAGAACTTGTTGATTCTATGTTTTAGCGGAGATCTTCTTTGTATAAAGTGATGAGGAAAGGTGGCAAAAAAGCATCTAAACGACGCACTTAGCTCTTCTACGAATGGTCTGTGGCAGTCGGTAAATAATAAGCGTTTTCAACTCCAACTTCAGTCACAATGGTTTTGGGGAAACAGCTCTTTGTTTTACCGATGCTTCTTTGACAGTTCTAATGATATACCTAGCCTTAAGATGCTTTGGAGAAAGCGGGTCCTGTTGAGTTTGCTGTCAAATAAGGACATGGTCATCACGGTTTACTCATGGTTGTATTTGTCTCATCAGGTCTCTCTGGACTATTTGACACAGGTCTGCACCACGCCAGCCCCTCTGGCCCAGATGCCTCAGTCATGAATCTGATCTCTGCTCTTGAGTCCCAGCGGGGTCCCCAGCCTCAACCCTCCGCCTCCTCCCTGCTTTCCCAGTTCCGCACTCCGTCCTGGCAGACAGGTAGGCATGTGACCAGGCATGTGACCAGACCTGTGTTAATGTGTTGACATTCAAAACAGGGTTGCAAAAGTCAATATGACATTTCCAACGCCAAACAATGTCGAATTGTTATTCCTCTCTCGCGCCTCGCCTTATTCTGAACGGTGATTACTGTCAGTGATTTGTATTGAGGTTATGTTGGTGTCATTTGGATATTGGTTTGTCTTATCTGTTTAAATTTTACAGGAGGGGAGTGGGTTACAATTTATTTACTCATGCTTGTCAGTTTTTTCAGTTGACGGGTGTTGAATAATCGTCCTCTTGTCTCTTTATCTGACCCTGACAGCGATGCACACCCCTGCCCCTGCCGAGCTCTTCATCTCCGGCTCGGGCTCCTTCCCCTCTTCCTCTGCCCTCTCTGCCTATCAGCACCCAGCCTCCTTCTCCAGCCGCTCCTTCCCCACCCTCCAGGACACTCCCACGTTCAGCCCTACCTCCAATGGACTCCTCTCCCCCCACGACCCTCTGCTACACATTAAGGGTCCCGCCCAGTCCAGCCTGGGCTTCGACCGCCTCCTGTCCTCTCAGGGCGCCGCCGCAGCCTACCGTGGTGCCCAGGACTCCACAGGCGCCGCCTCCTCGGCCCAAGCTTCGTCGGCGCTACACATCCAGTCCCACCAGTTCAACCTGCTGTCCTCCCAGCTGCAGGACCAGTCCTCCCAGTTGTACAACGCCTCAGTGTTCTCCTCAGCCCAAGCTCAGGCTCAGGCCCAAGCTCAGGTCCAAGCTCAGGCCCAATCTAACTCGGTCCAGGAGAGGGCTGTGCCCCGGCAGGACAGCGTAATCAAGCACTACCAGCGGCCCACGCCGTCCCAGTCACAGCTCTCCTCCTCTGCAGCCCACTCCCTACAGCAGTACCTCAGCTGCGGAGGAGCCGGGTACCAGCAGATAGCCCACCCCCGGCATGCCGGCCTTTCCTGCAGCCCCCTGGGTGACCAGAGTCCCTCCTCGGACCACAAGGCCTCTTCCCGGACAGAACAGGTTTATCGGCCAATCATCCAGCCCCCTTACTCGTCCTCCTCCTCTTCAGCAGTGGGGAAGGGCGCCAAGAGCAACTCTAGCAGCGGCTACTCCTCTGCCAGCTCGGTGTCCTCCTCCCGCACCCCTCACACGCCCCCTTCTGCATCCTCCACTTCTTCGACCTCTTCTTCTTCCTCCTCTGCCTCGGGAGCCCACCCCTCCAACTCCATTCCCCCCTCCAGCTCTAGCTCGGGCCCCTCTAGACAGCAGCCTCCCACCCAGAGCGCTCCCCCAGCTCCCCAGCAGCAACAGCCCCCTCCAACCTCATCCTCGTCTGCCCAGCAGCCCTTACCCAAGCACAGGCTCTCGAGCTACAGCTCACCCGCACCCCTTGTGAAACCCCCCACCGCTGCCCTCGCAGGCCAAACCCCGCCGCAACCGCAGACCCAGTCATACTCACCCAGTCAGCCCCCTCTCTCCCACCTCCCCCAGTCATATGGCGGCTTCAGCTCCCCTCAGGCCCAAGACCTGAGCTCATCCGGGGTAAGAAAAGGCTATGGGAGCCTGGGAGGGCAAAGCCAGTCGTACTCTGCGGATGTGGTATACGGGACTGACTCTGCTTACGGTTCCCTCCCCTCCTCACTAGGCGGAGAGGGAAGTCCGTCAATAGGTTACGGCCCAGGCCACTCCCCCGCCCTTTTACGGTCGGGTGGGCCGTCTGGGGGTGGAACCTCAGGAGGCGGTGGTAGTAGCAGCTCAGGAGGTGGGACTTCCGGCTCAGGAGGAGGAGCCACAAGCAGTATGGTAAATGAGAGAGGAGGTGGCGGAGGAGGGTCTTACCATATCCCTGAGTCGATCCCCTCCCCGTCGGCCAACTCTGGGATCATCCGTCCAGGGTTGCACTCCCCTGCCCCTACCTGCCCCACCAAGACCCCAGGAGGAACGGGCTCCAACAAATACATCTCCTCTGTCCTTTCCCCCACCTTCATGTCCTCCCCTCAGGGCTACCCTGACACCAGAGGCCCTCGGCCCCAGTCCTACCACCCCAACTCCAGCAAGACCAAATCTGACCCCAGCAGCATGCTAGGTGTGGGCTCTCAGAGGTCTCAAGAGGACGTGGATGACGACTTCTTGATCCAGCACCTTTTCCAAGCCCAGGCCAGTCCAGCGTCCCAGGAGTCCCATCACCACTCCCAGCAGCAACAATCTCAACAGACGGCCCAACAGCAGGCACCTCCACAGCCCGTCTCCTCCACCACAGATGGCGGCAAAGGGCTGTCGTCCTATGAGCTGGGAAAGAGCTCTGAGGAGAGGTGCCACCTCCAGAGCGTTATCCGCACTCACAGTGCCACCTCCAGCACCGAATCGGGCGGGGGGGTTACTGGCCTAGACAGGCAGCTGGAGATGTCTCTCAAGAAACAGCAGCAACAACAGAGGAATGACAGACGAGGTGGTGGCAGGATTGGAGGAAGAGGAAGTACTGAGCAAAGTCACCCCCTCCACCACTCTCTGGGATCAGTGGTGCACTACGGCCGGGGCGACCCATACTCCCTGGGCCCCCAACACACCTCCCACCCGCAGCAACAGCACACTGCCTCCCATGCCCACCTTCAATCCCTCACTCAAATGGACCCGCAGAAGAAGCCACAAGAGCACTCGGAGCTGGTGTACCCACGCAAGACCCCCGAGGTCCAGCAGCAACAACACTCTCAGTCTCAAGCCTCAGCCACCCTCATGGATTCCCCCACACACCAGTCCCGACAAACACCCCACCTGCTCCAGTCTGTGCTGTCCCACACCACCCGCAACAAGATGGAACCCCATCAGCAGCAGCAGCATTCGGTGAGCCAACAACAAGCTATGATGGATGGAGCCGGAGGGCGAATGGGCCCGAATAAACACCAGACTCCGACCCAGCAGGCTTCCCAGCTTCAGCTACAACTCCAGTCCCAGGCTTTGGAGGCCGCAGTGGCGGCCACTCACTACAGCCAAGGACCTCCTCAGCAGGACCAGAGCCAATCCAAGCAACAACAGCAGAGCTCGGTGGTGTCCTCCCTGGACATGCTGGAGTGCTCGCTCTCCCAGACCTCCAGTACGGATGGAGGGGGAGTGGAGGGGAGGAGAGGAGGAGGGAGTGGTGGAGGGAGCGGAGAGTGCCGCATGCAACAAGAGCAGCAGAGGCTCTCGTCCCACCACCCTCAACACTCAGAGGTCCACTCATTACTCTCTGAGCCTGACATGGGCTTATCCGCCTCCTCGCAAGTGCACCACCTCCCCCAGCACCATCAACAACAGCAACACCCCAACTCACACCACCAGCAAAGCCACTCAGGGCACCACTCCCAAGGCCATGCTCACCCCCTGTCTAACCACTTGCCCCCTCCCTCAGCTTCCACACACTCACAGCAACAGAAGTCCCAGTCCCACCCTTCCCAGCTCACCCTGGGCCAGCAGGTCCAATTGGACCAGCAACAGCGCTCTGAGCAGAACCCGTTTGACACGGTCAGCCCTGTGGAGAAAAGCGGCGGCCAGAGCCAGAACCACTTCGTCCCACTCACCTCCATCTGCTTCCCGGATTCGCTCCTGCAAGACGAGGACCGCTCCTTCTTCCCTGGCATGGAGGACATGTTCTGCTCGGACGACTACTCCAAGTCTAGCTGCACCGGAGGAAGCGCTGGCCCAATGCAGGGGGAGATGAACAAAGAGGGACCAGGAGATGGCCATGAGGAGACCATGAAGGCTAATTCAGGTGGAGGAAGTGGAGGGGGAAGCGGAAGAGCCAGCTACGACATGCATGGCCACCACGGCGGCGACCAGGGCTATGTGCAGTACTGCCACGGTCTCTCCGAGTCAGGCACTAGCACCATGGATCTGGACTCCCTTAAGACCCACGAGCTGCCCTCCACCGTCAATACGGAGCAGCTGGGCCTGATCCAGTTGCAGGGCCCTGGAGGCATGGGTGTCACTGGCCCGGGGAAATTGTCCTCGAGTCCAGGTGGGGGCGCTGGCGGTACTGGTGTCAGTCCTGGAGGCCTCACCTCACCCATCTTCTGCTCTTCGCGCCCCAAGAAGCTACTCAAGTCGAGCTCGTTCCATCTGCTCAAGGAGCGCCGGGACCCCAACACGCTGCCCAAGAAGAGCTACGCGCAGGAGTACGAGTTCGAGGATGACGAGGACAAGGACAACCAGCCGGCAGACATCCGCCTGAACAGCCGCCGGCTCCCTGACCTCCTCCCTGACCTGGTCTCTAGTTGCCGTAAGACAGGAGTTGGGGCTGGAGGAGGAGGCACGCTCAGCCCCCTCATGGGAGACCTTAACTTCTACCACACGACAGGCTACCCCCCCCTCGGCCCCCCTCCCCAGCTCATGTCGCAGGACATGGTCAAGAAGAGGGGCCGTAAGCCCACCAAGCAAAAGAGAGATGGGCCTCCCAGGCCCAGGGGTAGGCCTCGCATTCGCCCGCAGCCAGAGCAGCACACGCCCTGCGAAATGTTGACCGGTGAGATGGGAGGAGGAACCGGAGTAGGAGGGGGGAATGGAGGAGGAATGGAGGGTAAACTGGGCAGGGATCGTGGTGGTGGATGCCGGGTGAGGAGAAATGACATGTTTATGGAGATGACTAGGAAGGACCACATGCAGCAACACCACCATCAGCAACAACAGCATCAGCTCCACCACCAGGCTCCACAGCATCAGGAGCCCATACCACCTCTCAAGGTGAGTGATTGAATTGAACTTTATTAATCCCCAGGGGGAAATATAGATGTCATAGCAGGCCTATACTTAAAGGGACATTACACTTTCAAATCAAAGATTGTCAGACAGTTTCAGATCTCTAAAGTAGTCAAATGTCAAGATTTAACCACTTCCCATAAATCTGGATCTACACAACTGATGACATGGGATTTGAATGCATCATGACATCTGACAGCTTTTCATTTTGGAGTGGAATGTTCCTTTAATGTGGCGGGCATAGCAAAGTTTACTGTACTCTGTACTCTATTGGCGTTTTAACAAAACCTTTCCCGTTTTTTTCCTGTCGTAGATCAAACTGCCCATCGGCTCCATGTCCTCTTCCGACGACCTGCTGAGGATAGACTCTCTGTCTGGTACAGACCCCGCTCTGTCGGACGGCTCGGTGGGCTCGGCACCCTCCCTTGGCCTGAGTCCCGGACCCCCGTGCGGAGGGACAGACTCCAACAGGACCCAGAACAAGAGCAAGCAGAACAGCCAGATGCTGAGTGATGGAGTGGACGGAGAGGGGATGGATGGAAGGGTAAAGGACTTTCACATTTGTTTGTCCACTGAATCGGTTTAAATTGTTTTATCCTTTGTGTTGTATGTGACAATATTACCCTTCTTAGTTGGTAAAATGAAGAGTGGAAAGCAGTATTTCCCCTCTAATCTATTCCCGACCCGCTCCCTCTCTGTCTCGCTCTCAGGTGGAGGAGAAGGATTCGGAATCTAAGGCAGGCTTCATGGCCTCCTTCATGGACTTCCTCAAGTCGGGAAAGAGACCTCAGGGCTTGGAAATGCCTATGGGAATGGAATCAGGACATGGTGACACCTCACCTCTCAAATGTGGCGGTCTCTGTCCCTTGTCCCCAGTGCCGCCTCCATTCGGGGAGGGTGAGGGCAACGGCGGCCTGGCCCTGGTTGGCTGCCCCAGCCCCTGCAAGCGCACCCTCGATGACGAGCTGAAGAGGAACCTGGAGACGCTGCCCTCGTTCTCCTCGGATGAGGAGGATTCGGTGGGCAAGAACCAGGACCTGCAGAAGAGCATCTCCTCAGCCATCTCGGCTCTCTATGATACACCGCAGCTGGCCTTCCAGCCTCCTCCTCCCCCACCCCAGTCCCAACCCCAACCCAGGCAGGCCCAGCACACATCGACCCCTCTGCAGCCCCCCACCCTCAGCCCCCAGACCCCCTCACACACCCCTCACACCCAGCTCCAGGCGGCCGAGCCGGCTGTACTACAGCGAGAGGACCGGGAGATGGAGGAGAATGATGATGATGAGGAAGAGAGGAAGATGGGAGGAGGGGGTAATGAGAGTGAAGTGAAGGTTATGGAAGAGGAGGCGCCAGAGTTTGAAACACTTGGTGCACACAAATTAGAAGGTAAGGGAAATACCGGGCCGATACAGATCATATTGATGATATTTTGTTGTCGATGATTGCCAATGCCAGTATGGCAAAAGGAGAAAAAAAACATGTCCTTGCGAGGTGAGGGGATCAACTGAGATTGCAAATAAAACCTTTGTCATATTTGGATGACAAGTTTTTAATAAACGTTGCACAGTGCAGCATAAAATGTGGCAAGCAACCACTTAGTAGTAGTTTCCCACATATTTACTATTTTGGCTCAGATGTAATAGTATAAAATATTGTACCATAATATCTGAGCCCCTTGACTTTTTCCATATTTTGTTGTGTTCTAAATTGGATTAAATTGTTGTTTTTCTCAGCAATCTACACACAATACCTCATAATGACAAAGCCCCAGAATAGCCCAGACATTTTTGCAAATGTATTGAAAATAAAAAACGATCACATTTACCTAATTCAGACCCTTTACTCAGTACTTTGTTGAAGCACCTTTGGCATCGATTACAGCCTTGAGTCTTCTTGGGTATGATGCTACAAGCTTGGCATTTCTATTTCTTTCATCGCATTCCCAGTGGGTCAGAAGTTTACATACACTCAATTAGTATTTGGTAGCATTGCCTTTAAATTGTTTCACTTGGGTCAACTGTTTTGGGTAAACTTCCACAAGCTTCCCACATTAAGTTGGGTGAATTTTAGCCCATTCCTCCTGACAGAGCTGGTGTTACTGAGTCAGGTTTGTAGGCCTCCTGGCTCGCACACGCTTTTTCAGTTCTGCCCACAAATGTTCAATAGGACTGAGGTCAGGGCGTTGTGATGGCCACTCCAATACCTTGACTTTGTTGTCCTTAAGGCATTTTGCCACAACTTTGGAAGTATGCTTGGTGTCATTGTCCATTTGGAAGACCCATTTGCGACCAAGCTTTAACTTCCTGACTGAAGTCTTGAGACATAATTTTCCTACCTCATGATGCAATCTATTTTGTGAGTGCACCAGTCCCTCCTGCAGCAAAGCACCCCCACAACATGATGCTGCCACCCCCGTGCTTCACAGTTGGGATGGTGTTCTTCAACTTGCAAGCTTTCCCCTTTTCCCTCCAAATATAATGATGGTCATTATGACAAAACAATTATATTTTTGTTTCATCAGACCAGAGGACATTTCTCCAAAAGTACGATCTTTGTCCCCATGTGCAGTTGCAAACCATAGTCTGGCTTTTTTATGGCTGTTTTGGAGCAGTGGCTTCTTCTACATTCAGGTTATGTCAACATAGGACTCGTTTTACCCTGGATATAGATACTTTTGTACCTGTTTCGTCCAGCATCTTCACAAGGTAATTTGCTGTTGTTCTGGGATTGATTTGCACTATTCACACCAAAGTACATTCATCTCTAGGAGACAGAACGCTTCTCCTTCCTGAGCGGTATGACGACTGCGTGGTCCCATGGTGTTTATACTTGCGTACAGATGAACGTGGTACCTTCAGGCATTTGGAAATTGCTCCCAATGATGAACAAGACTTGTGGAGGTCTTGGCTGATTTCTTTTGATTTTCCCATGATGTCAAGCAACGAGGCACTGAGTTTGAAGGTAGGCCTTGAAATACATCCACAGGTACACCTCCAATTGACTCAAATTATGTAAATTAGCCTGTCAGAAATTTCTAAAGCCATTACATAATTTTCTGGAATTTTCCAAGCTGTTTAAAGGCAAAGTCAACTTTACTGTATGTAAACTTCTGACCCACTGGAATTGTGATACAGTGAATTCTAAGTGAAACAACCTGTCTGTAAACAATTGTTGGAAAATGTACTTGTGTCATGCACAAAGTAGATGTCCTAACCGACTTGCCAAAGCTATAGTTTGTTAACAAACATTTGTGGAGTGGTTGAAAAATTAGTTTTAATGACTCCATCCTAAGTGTATGTAAACTTCCGACTTCAACTGTATGTGTATAAGGTATTTGATTTTTTTATATTTAATAGATTTGCAAACAAGAACCTAAGAACCTGTTTTCACGGTGTCACTAAGGGGTATTGTGTGTAGATTGAGGAATAATTTAAAAATATATATATTTCAGAATAAGGCTGTAATGTAACAAAATGAGGAAAATGTCAAGGGGTCTGGATATTTTCCGAATGCACTGTATATAGTGAATATAAATACATTTCAAAGATTATACTGAATTACAATTCATCAGTCAATAAAAATGAATTCCTTAGTCCTTAATCTATGGATTTCTCATGACTGCGAGTACAGATACGCATCTGTTGGTCACAAATACCTTAAAAAGGTCGGGGTGTGGATCAGAAAACCAGTCAGTATCGGGTGTGACCACCATTTGCCTCGTGCAGCGCGACACATCTCCTTCGGAAAGAGTTAATCAGGCTGTTGATTGCGGCTTGTGGAATGTTGTCCCACTCTTCAATTGCTGTGCGAAGTTGCTGGGTATCAGCAGGAACTGGAATACGCTGTCGTACATGTCGATCCAGAGCATCCCAAACGTGCTCAATGGGTGACATGTCTAGTGAGTATGCAGTTCATGGAAGAACTGGGAAATTTTCAGCTTCCAGGAATTGTGTACAGATCCTTGCGACACAGGGCCGCACATTAGCATGCTGAAAAATGAGGTGATGGTGGCGGGTGAATGGCAGGATCTCATCATGGTATCTCTGTGCGTTGAAATTGCCATTGATAAGTTTCAATTGTGTTCGTTGTCCGTAGCTTATGCTTGCCCACACCATAACCCCACCACCACCATGGGCACTCTGTTCACAACGTTGACATCAGCAAACCGCTCTCCCACACGACGCCATACACATGGTCTGCAGTTTGAGGCCGGTTGGACGTACTGCTAAATTTCAAACGGCTTATGGTAGAGAAATTAACATTCAACA
Source organism: Oncorhynchus nerka (assembly GCF_034236695.1). NCBI lineage: Eukaryota > Metazoa > Chordata > Actinopteri > Salmoniformes > Salmonidae > Oncorhynchus > Oncorhynchus nerka. The sequence continues at coordinate 33,293,788 of NC_088418.1, forward strand.
GCTCTTGTGGACATTCCTGCAGTCAGCATGCCAATTGCACTCTCCATCAAAACTTGAGATGTGGGGTTGTGTGACAAAATTGCACATGAGTGAGTGGCCTTTTATTGTCCCCAACACCTTTTATTGTCCCTGTATAATCATCATGCTGTTTAATCAGATTCTGAAATGCCACACCTTGTAGCTGAATGGATTATCTTGACAAAAGAGAAATACTCACCAACATGGATGTAAACAAATTTGGGCACACTTTACATCTTGCGTTTATGTTTTTGTTCAGTGTAGATAATATATCTATTTTTGGAACCAGGAAAAAACGTTCCCCTTCTCATATCTTACAAGACTTTTCTTCATATTCTTGTTGGTTCAGCTCATGCCCCATTTTTCTTCTAATTTATTTTCAGGAGTTAGCTCATGACAAATAATTATTTTAGCCTGTGGCTGTGCTGTTGCTGTACAATTCTGTCCTTGAATTGCACACAAAGTAAAGAACTGAGTAATAGAAACGTTATGATGATAGTTCTAAAAGTTTGAACTGAATGATATTAAAGGCCCACAACTGTGATCTTTACAGCTGTTTTGGTTCATTTAAATTATACCGTATATACCTATTGATTCTTGAAGAAAATTACATGAGCACTTCTCTCCATTTTCCAGCTTCCCTCCCAGAGTCCCAGGAGGCACCAGTCGCACCCCCACCTCCCTCCGCCTCCCCCGCTCAATCCTTCTCTCCCTCTCCCCCGCCTTCCCCCTTACCTCCCCTCTCTCTCCCTTCATCACCCCTGCCGCCACAAGAAGAAGCACAACAGCAGAAGTCCCAACCTCTGAGCCCCCTCCCTCCTTTCAATCCCTCCCCTCTTCATCCTGCTCACGCAACCCTCCCTCTCTATCCCTCCCCTCTTCATCCTGCTTCTGCCACTCTACCTCTCTCCTCCCCGCTTCCTCAGTCATCCCCGGCCACGGATATCCCCAAGTACTCACCGGAGCCCCGCGTCCCCGGAAGAAGCCCCTGCCTCTCAGGTCACCTCGCTGCACGTGGCTCAGAAGCAGGAGGATGCCGCCATCGCCGGAGAGAGCGAGGAGGATGAGAGCGAGAGCGGAGGTGAAGGCATTTTCCGAGAGAGGGACGAGTTTGTGGTGCGTGTGGAAGACATTGCAACTATGAAGGTATTTGTGTGTAAAAAATACATCACTAATCAACAGTTTGTCAAAATAGTCCATCTGTTCCGTTAAGTGTGTGAGAGTATGTGTGTGTTCAGTATGTGATGTATTGACTCCCTCACCCCTCAAACCCTAGCTGGCCCTGAAGACCGGTCGAGAGCCTCCCCCCATCTGGAGGGTGCAGAAAGCCCTGCTGCAGAAGTTCAGCCCTGAGATCAAGGACGGAGAGAGGCAGTTCTGTGCCACCAGCAACGTGAGTCAGTCCGTCTGTCCACCAAACACATGACTGTCACTGCTCAATGTCAACACAGCATGTATGTTACTGTCTATCAACAGAGGGCACGCAACGGAAAATGTTTTAAAACATTTTGTTAAAATGAAATTAAAATTCTCTACCTGATTCAGTACCATTTCCTCCATTTAGTGCCTAATGAACACGACCCTGATGATGTCTGTCTATGTGTGGTTGTTTGTTGCATTACAGGTCGTCTTAGTTCTCAGAAGAGTGCTTATATCATATTAATGTGATTCCTGATATCTAAAATGCCCAAACTGTTTCTAGATCAGCACTTGTACTACTTTGCCTTTTTAGATTCTAACAAATGGACAGTGTGGTCCTGGTCCTAGATCAACACTCCTAAAGTGAGACACTTTATGACTGTGGAACCTGATAACCTGTGCAGCACAACTGCAATAAAGATTAACCTGGGACAGGCCCATTGATTTGTGTGGATCCCAAGATAGGTACTTATTGAACAGCTACTCATCAGGTATCCAAATAAACAAAATGGCTACTCTTCCTCAGTATCTGGGCTATTTTGGAGATGCCAAGAGGCGGTACCAGCGCCTGTACGTCAAGTTCCTGGAGAACGTTAACAAGAAGGACTTCGTGAGAGTGTGCTCTCGACGACCCTGGCACAGACCATCTGGACTGAGGTACCCATTAGGGTATTTATTCAATTCTAATCTAGACATGTCCAGTGTTTTTTGTATGTCTTCACTTCTCAAAGTTATTCTTCCACCTTGTCATTGAACAATCCATAAGACAGTACTGTCTGAAAGATATGCTTGGAAGGTTTATTACTTGCACCTCTCAAATATACATTTCGGAGAGTGCTGTCCTGTTGAATGTCCATGGACAATGTTTAAGAGGAAAATACTAGCCTAAAGAGCTAACATGGTGTTTGCACTTTGATCTAGCCATCCAGAGTGTTCCAGAAAATCTGAAGTAGCCAGCATACTGAAAAATGTAGCAAGCTAGAGGGTGCGAGGGCATAACCCCCCACAAAATGAGGGTTAGTAGTCAGCTATTTTGCTGGCAGAGGGTGCTTATGGAACTGGCCATCTGAAATATTGTTCCGTTCTCTTTATTCAAATCTCCACTCGTCTTCAACAGGCGACAGGCCCTCCCCAAAATAGCGTCCCCGCCTCCCACCACCCTGACCCCGCCTCGAGCCGAGAGGGAGCAGCGAGTGGCACTGCCGCGTGAGCCAGTGCAGCGCGAACCGAGGGAGAGAACAAGGGCAAAGAACGAACAGCGAGAAAAGGCGACCGCGGGGTTGAAAGAGAAGCAGAGGGAGAAGGAGAGGAGGGTGCAACTATCTCAGGAGAAGCCTGAGAAACGGGCCGCCGCGGTGGCAACGATGGAACGAGGGAAGGGGAAAGAGGAGAAGAAAGGAGGAGTGGAGAAAGAGAAGATGGAGTGCCCTCCCAAGTCGAAGCCAGCCAAGGTCAAGGCAGAGCCTCCTCTGAAAAAGAGGAAGAAGTGGCTGAAGGAGGTCCCCTCTTCATCTGATTCAGACTCGTCCGAGGAGGCAGCCAGTGAGGATGAGAGTGAGAAACCATTTTGTGCCTATAAGGGCCAGTTTCCCAGACACGGATTAAGCCAAGTCCAGGACTAAAAAGCATTCTCAATGGAGATTCTCATTTGAAATATCTTTTTAGTCCAAGACTAGGCATAAACTGTGTCCATGAAAGTAGCCCATAATGTTTTTGATACTTTGTGAACCCATTTTGTACCGATTTATTGATAGCTACACCATACATACTATATAGTGCACTACTTTTGACCAGAGCCCCGTGGGCCCTGGTCAAAAAGTAGTGCACTATAAAGGGAATAGGGTGCCAATTGGAATGTAGACCATATCTGTTTAGCCTATAAGTATGTGTTTGTGCATTCAAACTGGGTGGAGGGATTATGAGATGTTCGGGGGAGTAATAGGTGTCTGTGTCTGCCCTCAATGAATGGAATAGAATGACTCAGGAGGGGAGACAAAAAGAAATTCTGTCAGGAATGTATTTGGCAATTGGGTAGAGAGGCTGTGTGTGTAGTGTTGTCACGATAGGAACACACAATGCAGACTACACTATTTTTTTTCCTTTATGAATTGTACTGTATGTTACATAATTGTGTGCAAAAGCTTGGAAATGCATTATTATTTTTTTACTTTGAGTTACAACATAAGATAACATTATGCCCATCTTCCTCAGTTTCCATACCATAATACGCCTGAGTATTTTGATACAGGTGGTTTGCCAACCCTATGTATGTGTTTGTGTGTGTGTGTTGTCTAAACCCTGTATGTGTGTGTAACCTCTGTGCAGTGCCAGTGCGAGGTGGGGTGAACAACCGGGCCATGCGCGAGATGTTCAGGAGCTATGTGGAGATGCTGGTCAGCACGGCCCTGGACCCCGACATGATACAAGCCCTGGAGGATACAGACGGTGAGAGCCCAGAACACACACACACACACACACACACACACACACACACACACACACACGACCCTGGACCTCGACATGATCCAAACCCTGGAGGCCAGACATTAAGAGCAGAACACAGTCAATTTCAAGGAATATAACTTTTTTATTTTATTTTGATTCGGAATAAATTAAAATGTGGTACTGACTCACCCATGGCTTGATGATTTACCATTGTCTCAATGAAGAGTTCGATGAGCTTGTGCGACATGCACGTACAGATACAATTCAGCTAGAGTTAGCGGTTGGTGGTCAAGAAATATCCACCTCGTAGTACGGATGAAGCCTGTGTTGTAATGTACACCTAACTAAATCTGGCTAGTTAGAAAACCCTGAGTGTAGATCTAGCTTCCTTCGTTGTACTGCCCCTTCCCATTTAAACCATTGAAGTTCAAGGCCGACCGCAGTACTACAGGCATTGTTTGCAGAAAACAGGATCTGCTTCGTGGTCAATTTTCGTATAAAAAAAAAAAAATTAAAAGATGATTTTTGTACCAAAAATTGCTTCTAATACACAAGATGTATAGTATGTCCTTGAACTGATTTATTTAAAAATGGCACTCAGAAGAAGTTAATAATAGTTGCTAATGGAAGCCTGCAGTACCCCAGTCAGCCTTCAACTTGAGTTACTCAAAGAGAAGGGGCAGCACTGAGCAAGTCTGCAACGTCACTTCCTGGAGTAGCTCAAACTGCGCATGTTATGTCTCCATGAGACGCCATTTTAAGTCTTCATTTGGCTTCAATGCGCGATTGAGTCTTCAAATAGGAATGAATGGTGTCATGTGATCGATGGTTTTGTCCATGCATATACTGAACAAAAATATAAATGCAACAATTTCAAAATGTTTACTGAGTTACAGTTCATATAAGGAAATTAGTTGAAGAACCCGAATGTGGAGGTCGTGGACTGGCGTGGTTAGACTTGGTCTGTGTTTGTGAGGCCAGTTGGACGTACTGCAAAAATGGTCTGAAACGATGTTGGAGGCAGCTTATGGTAGAGAAATGCAATTCTCTGGCAACAACTCTGGTGGACATTCCTGCAGTCAGCATGCCAATTGCACGCTCCCTCAACTTGAGACATCTGTGGCATTGTGCAGTTTTGTCACACGACACATTTTAGTGGCCTTTTATTGTCCCCAGCACAAGGTGCACCTGTGTAATGACCATGCTGTTTACTCAGCTTCTTAATATGCCACACCTGTCAGGTGGATGGATTATATCTTGGCAAAGGAGAAATGCTCACTAAAAGTGATGAAAACAAATTTGTGCACAAAATTTGAGAGAAATAACCTTTTTTTGCATATGGACATTTCTGGGATCTTTTATTTCATCTCATGAAACATGGGATCAACATTTTACATATTTTTGTTCAGTGTTTGTGTATATAGTCATTAGTCATTGCAAGAGGTATTTTGTTGACCAATAAGAAGGCTGCTCCATTAGTATACAATTTTGTGTGGGCCCAATAAGCATTTTGGGGAAACAGTGTTTCACAGTGCTGTCATTCCACTATTACTGTAGACATATATAAAGGATGTTTTCTGAAATTACAATGCAAAAATATTACATAGCTCCTTTAATCAAATGTTATTTTGCGTTAAATAGTGATATTCTAATGCATATCACAGTACACATTTAGTAATGACAGGATGCATTTGAAACTTCACAAGCAGTAAAACTTTTCTATGACTTAATGCGTTTACATTTTTTGGATAGGAGTGGGTTAAAATGACTTGTGCATTGATAAGCACACGAAAGACGACACTTCTAATAGCCTAGTTCCCACCATAGCCAGCTGTATTTGCAGGATAACCTTTCATTTTGATTTCGGCAAAAAATATTACTATTTCAGCGTTGTCTCAATGAAGACTTTGGCGTTCGACTATCCACTTTCAACACGAATGCGCAGTTACAAGCTGGCTCGAGTTAATGGTGGTTGCATGATACATTTCCACCTTCGTAACATGGATGAAGCCTGAGCTGGAATTTTGAAGCTAACTGAAGCTGGCTAGGTTTAGAAAATCATGAAAAGATCTAACTATCGTCATAGAACACCCCTCTGGACCCAACATGACACAACACACACACACGTACTCGGCCCTGGAGGACACTGACAGTGAGAGCAGAACACACTCACTCACACAGCCCTGGACCCCGACATGATCCAAACCCTGGAGGACACAGAAGTTGAGTGCAGAACACACTCATTCACAAACACACACACACACACTACCAATATTTTGTAAGAACAGCTGTATCTAACATACAATGCACACCAGTTGACCTGGGTCATATTCATTAGACAGCAAATGGAAGAAATTGGACTGAAACAGGGTGGGACTCTTTGGAAGTTGTTCAATAGGAAATGTTACAAAACATTCAACTTTCTCCATGATGTGTCCTAATGAACAGGGCCCTGATCAGGAGTGTGAAAAGTTACAGAATGTCCAGATAGACATATATTGTGTAGAACAGATACGATTATCTATCATGATAAAATTGGGAATCATGTCTGATATATTCATAACATTCAGAATGTTTCACCTCACTGAATTATACCCCAGTAGCATCTAGGGAGTTGGAGTTAGTAACTTACCCGCCATTCTTTGGGACAAATCCTAACTTTACTGTGCCCTTTGGGGCAGAGAAATGTTTGCAAATCTGAAGGAATGGACATACAGTTGAAGTCGGAAGTTTACATTCACCTTAGCCAAATACATTTAAACTGTTTTTCTCAATTCCTGACATTTAATCCTAGTAAAAATTCCCATTCTTTAGGTCAGTTAGGATCACCACTTTATTTTAAGAATGTGAAATGACAGAATAATAGGAGAGTGATTTATTTCAGCTTTTATTTCTTTCATCACATTCCCAGTGGGTCAGAAGTTTACATACACTCAATTAGTATTTGGTAGCATTGCCTTTAAATTGTTTAATTTGGGTCAAATGTTTCAGGTAGCCTTCCACAAGCTTCCCACAGTAAGTGAATTTTGGCCCATTTCTGCTGATAGAGCTGGTGTAACTGAGTCAGGTTTGTAGGCCTCCTTGCGCACACACACTTTTTCAGTTCTGCCCACAGGTTTTCTATAGGACTGAGGTCAGGGCTTTGTGATGGCCACTCCAATACCTTGACTTTGTTGTCCTTAAGCCATTTTGCCACAACTTTGGAAGTATGCTTGGTGTCATTGTCCATTTGGAAGACCCAATTGCGACCAAGCTTTAACTTCCTGACTGATGTCTTGAGATGTTGCTTCAATATATCCACATAATTTTCCTACCTCATAATGCCATCTATTTTGTGAAGTGCACCAGTCCCTCCTGCAGCAAAGCACCCCCACAACATGATGCTGCCACCCCCGTGCTTCAAAGTTTGGATGGTGTTCTTCGGCTTGCAAGTCTCCCCCTTTTTCCTCCAAACATAACGATGGTAATTATGGCCAAACAGTTCTATTTTTGTTTCATCAGACCAGAGGACATTTCTCCAAAAAGTACAATCTTTGCCCCCATGTGCAGTTGCAAACCGTAGTCTGGCTTTTCTATGGCGGTTTTGGAGCAGTGGCTTATTCCTTGCTGAGCGGCCATTCAGGTTATGTCGACATAGGACTCGTTTTACTGTGGATATAGATACTTTTGTACCTGTTTCGTCCAGCATCTTCACAATTTCCTTTTCTGTTGTTCTGGGCTTGATTTGCACTTTTCGCACCAAAGTACGCGCACAGAACTCCGCTCCATCCTGAGCGGTATGATGGCTGTGTGGTCCCATGGTATTTGTACTTGCGTACTATTGTTTGTACAGATGAACGTGGTACCTTCAGGCATTTGGAAGTTGCTCCCAATGATGAACCAGACTTGTGTTGGACTACAATTTTTTTTCTGATGTCTTGGCTGATTTCTTTTGATTTTCCCATGATGTCAAGCAAAGAGGCACTGAGTTTGAAGGTAGGCCTTGAAATACATCCACAGGTACACCTCCAATTGACTCAAATTATGTCAATTAGCCTATCAGAAGCTTCTAAAACCGTGACAGAATTTTCTGGAATTTTACAAGCTGTTTAAAGGCACAGTCAACTTAGTGTATATAAACGTCTGACCCACTGGAATTGTGATACAATGAGAAATAATCTGCCTGTAAACAATTGTTGGAAAAATTACCTGTCTTGCACAAAGTAGATGTCTTAACCAACTTGCCAAAACTATAGTTTGTCAACAAGAAACTTGAGGAGTAGTTGAAAAATGGGTTTTAATGACTCCCAACTTAAGTTTATGTAATTTTCCAACTTCAACTGTAGGTCTTGCATTATGCCAATGCTTTGTGAGAAAGTACAAGTTGCCTCATGGTTATCCCAAGTTGAGGACTTGGCCCTAAATCATTCTGATTAGGAGTTAGATGTATTTGATAGAAAGGGTCACTGTTGCATGATTTACACAATTGCGCTGAACTTGTTAGGCCTGGTTATGCATTCACCTTTAATTGCAGGAACAAGGTTATTAGAAAGTGTCTGATTCAGCAGTTGCTTTGTGCTCATTTGTGAAAAGCAGCTAGTGTGGTCATGTCAGCTGTAATATGTCAGTAAAGAGTTTTGTAAGGGCCCAACGCTTCACGTTAAATTGAACGTAAACTGTACTGTTCTAAATGACCAGTTGAAGAAAGTTGTGGTTATGGTGGCTGAGAGATCAATTGTTTGGTATTTTGAGATTTCAAATGGTCAAACCCCTATTGATCAGGCTACACCATGCCACACACACCAAACAAGAGCAAACATACCTTTAGGAATGTTGAAGAGCAGTGCACACTGTTGTAGGAAAGTGTGCCGTTCAGTACAAACCGTTGAGGATTGTATTAAAATATTTCATCAACTGAATATGCCCCTGGTTAGTCTCCCCAAGGTTTGGAATGATTGAGAGCCTTGTGAAACATATCCATTTAATAATGTTTTGCTCTCCATTGGTTCCCTCAGATGAGCTGTACCTCCCCGGGATGAGGAAGATTGACGGCATCATTGTGGAACAGAAGAGGAGGCTGATGAGGAGAATTAACATGGGTACTCAGCACCAGGTAACCTGCTTTGAATGTACTCTGTGTGTGTATATACAGTACCAGTCAAATGTTTGGACACACTTACTAATTTCAAGGTTTTTCTTTATTTTTACTATTTTTCTACATTGTAGAATAATATTGAAGACATCAAAACTATGAAATATCACATGAAATCATGTAACCAAAAAGCGTTAAACAAAATCAAAATATATTTGAGATTCTTCAAGGTAGCCACCCTTAGCCTTTTTTTCACACCTTTATTTAACCCGGTAGGCAAGTTGAGAACAAGTTCTCATTTACAGTTGCGACCTGGCCAAGATAAAGCAAAGCAGTTCGACACATACAACAACACAGAGTTACACATGGAGTAAAACAAACATACAGTAGAAAAATAAGTCTATATACAATGTGAGCAAATGAGGTGAGATAAGGGAGGTAAAGGCAAATTAAAAGGCCATGGTGGCGAAGTAAATACAATATAGCAAGTTAAACACTGGCTGACTTGGTAGATTTGCAGTGGAAGAATGTGCAAAGTAGAGATAGAAATAATGGGGTGCAAAGGTGCCTTGATAACAGCTTTGTACACTCTTGGCATTCTCTCAACCAGCTTCACTTGGAATTCTTTTCCAACATTCTTGAAGGAGTTCTCACATTTGCTGAGTGCTTGTTGGCTGCTTTTCCTTCACTCTGTAGTCCAACTCATCCCAAATCATCTCAATTGGGGTGAGGTCGGGTGATTGTGGATGCCAGGTCATCTGATGTAGCACTCCATCACTCTCCTTATTGGTCAAATAGCCCTACCACAGCCTGGAGGTGTGTTGGGTCATTGTCCTGTTGAAAAACAAATGATAGTCCCACTAAGCGCAATCCAGACGGGTTGGCGTGTCACTGCAGAATGCTGTGGTCGCCATGCTGTTTAAGTGTGCCTTGAATTCTAAATAAATCACAGACTAAGCACCATCACACCTCCATGCTTCATGGTTGGAACCACACATTCGGAGATCATCCGTTAACCTACTCCGCATCTCACAAAGACAAGTTGGTTGGATCCAAAAATCTCAAAAGACGGACTTCCACCAGTTTTATGTCCATTGCTCGTGCTTCTTGGCCCAAGCAAGTCTCTTCTTTTATTGGTGTCCTTTAGTAGTGGTTTCTTTGCAGAAATGTCACCATGAAGGCCTGATTCATGCAGTCTCCTCTGAACAGTTGATGTTGAGATGTGTCTGAACTCTGTGGAGCATTTACTTACTTGGGCTGCAATTAACTCTAATGAACTTTTCTGCAGCAGATATAACTCTAGGTCTTCCTCTAGGTCCTCATGGGAGCCAATTTCATCATAGCACTTGATTTTTTCAATTGCACTTGAAGAAACTTTAAAAGTTCTTGAAATTTTCCGGATTGACGGACCTTCATGTCTTAAAGTAATGATGGACTATCGTTTCTCTTTGCTTATTTCAGCTGTTCTTGCCATAATATGGACTTAGACCTATTTGGTAAAAGACCATCTTCTGTATTAGAGGTCGACCGATTAATCAGCATGGCCGACCGATTTCAAGTTTTCATAACAATCGGTCATCTGCATTTTTGGGCGCCGATGACATTGCATTCCACTAGGAAACTGCGTGGCAGGCTTGACCACCTGTTACACGAGTGCAGCAAGGAGTCAAGATAAGTTGCTAGCTAGCATTAAACTGATCTTATAAAAAACAATCAATCTTCATATAATCACTATTTAACTACACATGGTTGATGATATTACTAGTTTAACTAGCTTGTCCTGCGTTGCATATAATCAATGCGGTGCCTGTTAATTTATCATTCAATCACAGCCTACTTCGCCAAACGGGTGATGATTTCACAAAAGCATATTTGTTGCAGGAATGTACCTAACCATAAACATCAATGCCTCTCTTAAAATCAATACACAAGTATATATTTTTTAAACCTGCATATTTAGTTAAAATAAATTCATGTTAGCAGGCAATATTAACTAGGGAAATTGTGTCGCTTCTCTTGCGTTCATTTCACGCAGAGTCAGGGTATATGAAACAGTTTGGGCTTGCCTTGCTCGTTGCAAACTAATTTGCCAGAATTGTACATAATTATGACCTAACATTGAAGGTTGTGCAATGTAACAGCAATATTTAGACTTAGGGTTGCCACCCGTTCAATAAAATACGGAACGGTTCTGCATTTCACAAAGAATAAAAGTTTTGTTTTAAAAATTATGGGTTCCAGATTTGACCATATTAATGACCAAAGGCTCGTATTTCTGTGTTTATTCTATTATAATTAAGCCTATGATTTGATAGAGCAGTCTGACTGAGCGGTGGTAGGCAGCTGCAGACTCGTAAGCATTCATTCCAACTTTCCTGCATTTGCCAGCAGCTCTTAGTAATGCTTGAGGCACAGCGCTGTTAATGACTTCAAGCCTTTCAACTCCTGAGATTAGGCTGGCAATACTAAAGTGGCTATAAGAACATCTAATAGTCAAAGGTATATGAAATACAAATGGTATAGAGAGAAATAGTCGATGCATCATGATTCCTATAGTAACTACAACCTAAAACTTCTTAACTGGGAATATTGAAGAACTGGGAATATTGAACCACCAGCTTTCATATGTTCTGAGCAAGGAACTTCAACATTAGCTTTCTTACATGGCACATATTGCACTTTTACTTTCTTCTCCAACACTGTGTTTTTGCATTATTTAAACCAAGTTCAGCATGTTTCATTATTTATTTGAGACTAAATAGATTTTATTTATTTATTATATTAAGTTAAAATAAGTGTATATTCAGTGTTGTAATTATCATTATTACAAATATATACAGTTGAAGTCGGAAGTTTACATACACCTTAGGCAAAAACATTTTAAACTCGGTTTTTCACAATTCCTGACATTTAATCAGAGTAAGAATTCCATGTCTTAGGTCAGTTAGGACCACCACTTTATTTAAGAATGTGAAATGTCAGAATAATAGTAGAGGGATTTATTTAAACTTTTATTTCTTTCATCACATTGCATCAGAAGTTTCATACACTCAATTAGTATTTGGTAGCATTGCCTTTGAATTGTTTAACTTCTCTGGGATAGGTGGGACGGTAGCTTCCCACCTGGCCAACATCCAGTGGAAATGCAGAGCGCCAAATTCAAATAAATTACTATAGAAATGTAACTTTCATGGATTCACACATGTAATACACCAAATTAAAGCTACACTTCAGCCAAATTGGTAGAATTTCAAAAAGTCTTTATGGCGAAAGCAAACAATGCTATTATCTGAGGACAGCACCCCAGCAAGCAAACACAGACGATCATATTTCGACCCACCAAGCTCGACACAAAATGCAGAAATAAAGATATAATTCATGCCTTACATTTGACGAGCTTCTTCTGTTGGTACTCCAATATGTCCCATAACCATCACAAACAGTGATAAACAGTGTTCAATACCGGAGGAAAACAAAGTGTAGCGAGCTTTCAGGTCACACATCTCTAACAAAGAGTACACTTCCCTCTACCCTCGTTCTGAACAATGCTGCTACTTCATTTCTCAAAGGGAAAAACCTCAACCAATTTCTAAAGACTGTTGACATCCAGTGGAAGCGATAGTAACTGCAAGCAAGTCCCTTAGAAATCTGGATTCCCAATGAAAACCCATTGAGAAGAGTGACCTATCTGAATTGTTTGGCCTCGGGGTTTCGCCTGCCAAATAAGTTCTGTTATACTCACAGACATGATTCAAATTGTTTTAGAAACTTCAGAGTGTTTTCAATCCAAATCTACCAATAATATGCATATCTTAGCTTCTGGGCCTGAGTAAGCAGGCAGTTTACTTTGAACACGCTTTCCATCCGGATGTGAAAATACTGCCCCCTATCCCAAATAAGTTTTTTAACTTGGGTCAAAACATTTCGGGTAGCTTCCCACAATAAGCTGGGGGAATTTTGGCCCATTCCTCCTGACAGAGCTGGTGTAACTGAGTCAGGCTTGTAGGCCTCCTTGCTAGCACATGCTTTTTCAGTTCTGACAACAAATTTTCTATAAGACTGAGGTCAGGGCTTTGTGATGGCCACTCCAATACCTTGACTTTGTTTTCCTTAAGGCATTTTGCCACAACTTTGGAAGTATGCTTGGGGTCATTGTCCATTTGGAAGACCCATTTGCGACCAAGCTTTAACTTCCTGACTTTATTTCATCACCAGCAGCATACCACCCTGCATACCACTGCTGGCTTGCTTCTGAAGCTAAGCAGGGTTGGTCCTGGTCTGTTCCTGGATGGGAGACCAGATGCTGCTGGAAGTGGTGTTGGAGGGCCAGTAGGAGGCACTCTTTCCTCTGGTCTAAAAAATATCCCAATGCCCCAGGGCAGTGATTGGGGACACTGCCCTGTGGAGGGGGACGTTAAACGGGTCTCCTGACTCTCTGAGGTCATTAAAGATCTCATGGCACTTATCGTAAGAGTAGGGGTGTTAACCCCGGTGTCCTGGCTAAATTCCCAATCTGGCCCTCAAACCATCACGGTCACCTAATGATCCCCAGTTTACAATTGGCTCATTAATCCCCCTCCTCTCCCCTGTAACTATTCCCTAGGTCGTTGCTGCTAATGAGAACGTGTTCTCAGTCAACTTACCTGGTAAAATAACAAATAAATAAATGATGTCTTGCGATGTTGCTTCAATATATCCACATAATTTTCCATCCTCATGATGTCATCTATTTTGTGAAGTGCACCAGTCCCTCCTGCAGCAAAGCACCCCTACAACATGATGCTGCCAACCCCGTGCTTCAAAGTTTGGATGGTGTTCTTCGGCTTGCATGTCTCCCCCTTTTTCCTCCAAACATAACGATGGTCATTATGGCCAAACAGTTCTATTTTTTTTTTCATCAGACCAGAGGGCATTTCTCCAAAAAGTACGATCTTCGCCGCCATGTACAGTTGCAAACCGTAGTCTGGCTTTTTTATGGTGGTTTTGGAGCAGTGGCTTCTTCCTTGCTGAGCGGCCTTTCAGGTTATGACGATATAGGACTTTTTTTACTGTGGATATAGATACTTTGTGAAGATGCTGGAGGAAACAGGTACAAGGTCCTTTTCTGTTGGTCTGGGATTGATTTACACTTCGCACCAAAGTACGTTCATCTCTAGGAGACAGAACTCGTCTCCTTCAGCAGCTGCTTGGTCCCATGGTGTTTTTACTTGCGTACTATTGTTTGTTTGTTCGTTCAGATGAACATGGTACCTTCAGGCGTTTGGAAATTGCTCCAAAGTACGAACCAGTTTTGTGGAGGTCTACAATTTGTTTTCTGAGGTGTTTGCTGATTTCTTTTGATTTTCCCAAGCAAAGATGCAGAGTTTGAAGGTAGGCCTTCAAATACATCCACAGGTACACCTCCAATTGACTCAAATGATGTAAATTAGCCTATCAGACGTTTCTAAAGCCATGATGTAATTTTCTGGAATTTTCCAAGCTGTTTAAAGGCACAGTCAACTTAGTGTATGTTAACTTCTGACCCACTGGAATTGTGATACCTTGAATTCTAAGTGAAATAATCTGTCTGTAAACAATTCTTGGAAACATTACTTGTGTCCTGCACAAAGTAGATGTCCTACCTGACTTCCCAAAACTATTGTTTGTTAACAGGAAATGTGTGGAGTGGTTGAAAAATTAGTTTGTGACTCTAACCTAAGTGTATGTGAACTTCTGTATAAAAATCGTCCGATTAAATCGGTATCGGCTTTTTTTTGTTCCTCCAATAATCGGTATCGGCGGTGAAAAATCACAATATGTCCACCTCTATTCTGTATACCCACCCCTACCTTGTCACAACACAACTTATTGGCTCAAACACATTTAGAAGGAAAGAAATTCCACAAATTAACTTTTAACTGGGCACACCTGTTAATTAAAATGCATTCCAGGTTACCTTATGAAGCTGGTTGAGAGAATGCCAAGTGTGCAAAGCTGTCATCCAGGCGAAAGGTGGCTACTTTGAAGAATCTCAAATATGAAATACATTTTGAATTAACATTTTTTTGTTACATGACTCCATATGTGTTATTTCATAGTTTTGATGTCTTCACTTTTATTCTACAATGTTGAAAATTAAGAAAAACCCTGGAATGAGTTGGTTTCCAAACTTTTGACTGGTACTGTGTATATACAGTGCATTCGGAAAGTATTCAGACCCCTTGACTTTTTCCACGTTTGGTTACGTTACAGCCGTCTTCTAAAATGTATTTAATCGTTTTCCCCCTAATCAATCTACACACAATACCCCATAATGACAAAGCATGAACAGGTTATTCTCTTTTTTATATATTTTTTATTTTATAAAAAATAAACTGAAATCACATAAGTATTCAGACCCTTTACTCAGTATTTTGTTGAAGCACCTTTGGCAGCGATTACAGCCTTGAGACTTTTTGGGTATGACAGTACAGGCTTGGCACACCTGTATTTGGGTAGTTTCTCCCATTCTTCTCTACAGATCCTCTCAATCTCTGTCAGGTTGGATGGGGAGCATCCCTGCACACCTATTTTCAGGTCTCTCCAGAGATGTTCGATGGGGTTCAAGTCCTGACTCTGGCTGGGCCACTCAAGTACATTCAGGGACTTGTCCCGAAGCCACTTCTGCGTTTTTTATTTTTTATTGTGTGTGCTTAAGGTTGTTGTCCTGTTGGAAGCTAACCCTTCACCCCGGTCTGAGATTTTAAGCTTTCTGGCGCAGGTTTTCGTCAAGGATCTATCTGTACTTTTCTCCGTTCATCTTTCCCTCTATCCTGACTAGTCTCCCAGTCCCTGCCGCTGAAAAACATTGGGCTGCCGTGCCTTTTTCTGAGCAGTGGTTTCCGTCTGGCCGCTCTACCAAGACCTGATTGGTTGAGTGCTGCAGAGATGGTTGTCCTTCTGGAAGGTTCTCCCATCCCCACATAGGAACTCTGTCAGAGTGACCATTGGGTTCTTGGTCACCTCCCTGACCAAGGCCCATCTCTCCCGGTTGCTCAGTTTGGCCGGGTGGCCAGCTTTAGGAAGTCTCGATGGTCCCGAACTTCTTCCATTTTAGAATAATGGAGGCTACTGTGTTCTTGAGACCTTCAATGCTGCAGAAATGTTTTGGTACCCTTCCCCAGATCTGTGCCTCCACACAATCCTGTCTCTGAGCTCTATGGACAATCCCTTTTGACCTCATGGCTTGGTTTTTGCTCTGATATGCACTCTCAACTATGGGACCTTTATGTAAACTAGAGGTCGACCAATTATGATTTTTCAATGCCGATACCGATTAGTGGAGGACCAAAAAAAGCCGATACCAATTCATCTGCCTATTTTAAAAAAAACTTGTAATAATGACAATTACAACAATACTGGATGAACACTTATTTTAATTTATTTTAACTTTTGACTGGACTCCAATCAACATTTTATTCATTTTAGAATAGTGTTTTTGTAAAATGGTTAAATTAAAATATCAATCTACACACAATACCCCATAAAGACAAAGCGAAAACAGGTTTTTGAAATGTTTGCAAATTTATTAAAAATCAAAAACAGAAATGTTATTTACATAAGTAATTCAGACCTTTTGCTATGAGATTACACTGAGTGTACAAAACATTAGGAAAACCTAGTTGCACCCCAATTTCCCCTCAGAACAGCCTTAATTCGTCGGGGCATGGACTACAAGCTGTCAAGCATTCCGCAGGGATGCTGGCACATGTTGACTCTAATGCTTTCCGCAGTTGTCAAGTTGGCTGGATGTCCTTTTTGAGGGTGAAAAACCCAGCAGCGTTGCAGTTCTTGACGCACCCTTATACCGGGTGTGCCTGGCACCTACTACCATACCCCGTTCAAGGGCACTTAAATCGTTTTGCTTGCCCATTCACCCTCTGAATGTCACACATACACAATCAATGTCTCAATTGCCTCAATGCTTAAACATTATTCTTTAACCTGTCTCCTCCCTTTCATCAACACTGATTTTAAAGTAGATTAATTAAGTGACATCAATAATTGTATTTTTATTTTACCTTTATTTAACTAGGCAAGTCAGTTAAGAATAAGTTCTTATTTTCAATGACGGCCTAGTGGGTTAACTATCTGTTCAGGGGCAGAACAACAGATTTGTACCTTGTCAGCGCGGCGGTTTGAACTTGCAACCTTCTGGTTACTAGTCCAACGCTCTAACCACTCGGCTACCCTGCCGCCCCAATAAGGGATCATAGCTTTCACCTGGTCAGTCTGTCATGGCAAGATCATGTGTTCCTAATGTATTCTTCACTCTGTGTATGCTTCTCTGGCCATCTGTTGTATGTATTTGTTTGCAGGATTCTCATGAATTTACATTTGATATTTGTTTTATAGAATATTATGTTTCTATTTAACCTCAAACGTTCTAGCCTTTTCAATATTCAAGGTCTACCTTTCATTCTGTCCTTCCTATTTCTCTCTCTCCACCTATTTAGGATACCCTGCACACGTACCCTCAGATGGCGGGGGACCCCCTGGACTCAGGAACTGTGAGGGTGCGGTTCAGTGGGGAGGGCTACAACCGCAAGACTCTCAACAGAGTCAAGAAGAGCCTGCCCAAACCACAGGTGTGTGTTTGTTGGTAATTCTGTGTGTGTGTGTGTTTGGGGGAGGGTGGGGTTGGTTGTCCATCTCTTATAAGTTGATAGTGTGTGTGTGTGTATTCCCATGTCGTGCTGTTGAACCTTGATTAGATGTGTCGGGGGGGGGGGGTTCATATGTTTTTATACTATTAGAATAACCTCTCTGTCTTCCGCCAGGACCTTAAACTGTCAACAGAGTCATGTCGGATCTACAGCCTCTATCACTCCCTGCATCATTATAAATATCATACTTTCTTACATTGTAAGAAAGAGGTAAGGACATCCGACCTGTATTTTATACTATTGTAATAGGTATTTAAATATGTTGCGATATTTAAATAGCATCGAGAACAGTTCTTTAAAAATATATATATTTACCCAGCAGAAATATTAGTCCATCTTGTTTGATTCCCGAACCACTGCTTAAAGACACAAGCTTATATTGTTCCAATCAACACACAAGAGATGTAATATATAGTGTTTTATATGTCCCATGCTTACATAGTCAACTAAATTAAATTCATACTTCATTGCCAATCAACAATAGTTGATAGGAATTCTAAATATTTTGTTTATATTAATATTGTGTTTCCCCAGCATACATCAAATATTGTTTATTCCTTGGGTAGATACGCCATAGCCTAGACATGAACTTCTATTTTTCAAATAGACATACTATTACCATAGTCAAAACATATATTGTGCTTATATTCTGTCTTCCCTGGCAGACCAACACTATAGAGCAGGCAGCTGAGGACCCTGGGCAAGAGGAGGTGGTGCAGCAGTGTATGGCCAACCATGGCTGGCTGGACACCCTCTTCAACTCCTTCATCGAGCTGCTCACACTCAGCACCAAAGCCTGAGGGACAGACCAAGGGGAAAGAATACAGAAAGAAAGCGGGAAAGCCAAAGAACATAAGGCACAGAAACTAGGGCCCCAGAAACAGGTTGGTGAACGAGTGGAAACGAGGGAATAGAGTTGTATAGAGGCCCCATCCCACCTGGAGTCGTGTGGGTCTGAGGGACAACTTGAAAGGCCACTCTAGGAACAAGAGGGTTGGTAGGTGTGACCTTGGAGAGTGAACTCTCCTTAGTTGCTCAATTACTAAAATATAGAATTACTTGACCTTGAGAATGGATGATGACCCCACAGGTGCTGGGGTCGTTCCTGATGGGCCAAGAGAGGAGACTGACCAATCAGGAGACAAAGACTGACATTAGGGTCACAGAGAAAAGACAAGGCAGATGGATGAGGTATTGCACCAAGTTACAGAGGATTGTCATACTGACATTGTAAAACGGTGTCAGTCCCAAACAGTTCAGAGAGAATCTATTACTGTTTCGTTTTTACATAAATTATCTTTTAAAGACTCTAACGGCTTTTAATGAGTGGACGTGGGCGAGAATGCTTTTTAAAACATTGTCTTAGAGGAGTGCAGTGTGACTATATGGGAACGGATGCAACATAAAGGTGTTAATTCTCGCTCGCTCTATGCGACAGTAGTCGGCAGTACCGGCGCGCTATGTGGTAGTATATAAACACATTTGTATTATTTATGAGGTTTTTAATATAAACTCTCACAAGTGCTGGGATGCCGCCTTAGCATTTTAAGTAACATTTTTCACAGGTTATACATAAAATCGTACACCCACATATCCGAGCTGTCTTCCTTTTTTTTTTCTATACAAAAGATTTGAGGACGAGACGAAAACATGTTATCAACTATGTCTGTAAAAGGGGAGAATGGGAGAGTATATTTGAAATGTAGACATTGTAGTGCATTAGTTCATTCATCAGAATCATGCAGGTTAAAAATGAAAGAAACTAATAACCATATCCAGTTCCCTTATACACGAGTGGTTATAAATAAGTAATATTTAAAAAGGAAATAGTCATTTCAATTTTATTAGTTTGATATTTGGGCATATTACTATGTTTCCAAAAAAAAGTCAATCAAATTTTCCTTCGATAGAAAGTCTTTGTGTAAATATTGTACAGTTCTTGACACATTGTTTTCTTCTGTACATTAACCCTGTATTTGAAAAACAAATAAAACCGGCAAAGAACAATTTGTTGTTGAAATCAATGTATATGAAATGCAACAACTCCTCCACTATGCTGATCCTCAACACTGGAGCATAACAAGGGTGCCTGCTCAGCCCCCTCCTGTACTCCCTGTTCGCCCATGGCTGCGTGTCCACGCATGTCTCCAATTCAATCATCAAGATTGCAGACAACAACAGTCGTAGGCCTGTTTAACAACAACGATGAGACAGCCTACAGGGAGGAGGTGAAGGCCCTGGCAGAGTGGTGCCAGGAAATTAACCCCTCCATCAACAAAACGAAGGAGCTGATTGTGGACTTCAAGAGACAGCAGAGAGCAGGTGAAAAGGTTTAAGTTCCTCAGCGTACACGTCACTGACAGCCTGAAATAGTCCATCCACACAGACCGTGTGGTGAAGAAGTTGTAACAACAGCACCTCTTCAACCTCAGGAGACCTGTTCACCCCACTACCTTCTAGAACACAGGTGTCAATCCCTTTCTACGGAGGGCAGAGTAGAGTGTCTGCGGGTTTTCGCTCCCTTGTACTTGATTGATTGAATTAAGTTCACTGATTAGTAAGGGAACTCCTTACCTGGTTGTCTAGGTCTTACTTGAAAGTAAAATACAAAAACCAGCAGACATTAAGCCCTGGTCTAGAAGGTAGAGATAGTACAGGTGCATCAAAGCTGGGACTGAGACTGAAAAACAGCTTCTATACTCAGACATCAGTTACAAACGAAGCATGTGTTGAGTGAGTCCACCAGATCAGAGGCAGTAGGGATGACCAGGGATGTTATCTTGTAAGTGTGTGAATTAGACAGTTTTCCTGTCCTGCTAAGCGTTCCAAATGTAATGAGTACTTTGGGTGTCAGGGAAAATGTATGGAGTAAAAAGTACATGATTGTCTTTAGAAATGTAGTGAAGTAAAAGTTGTCAAAAATATAAATAGTAAAGTACAGATACCCCCCAAAAATAGTTGAAAGTACTACTTGAAAATACTTTACACCCTGTAAATAGTCACCAATAGCCAGCCTACGCCCAGTACCCTGCCCTGAACTTAGTCACTGTTACTAGACAGTTACAACCTGGTACTCTACCCTGCACCTTTAGAGACTGCTGACCAATGTACTGCACATAGTCATTGAGCACTGGTCACTTTAATGTTTACATACTGTTGTTTTACCCACTTCACATGTATTTTACTGTATTCTAGTCATGGCTCATCCTGTACAACTACTGCTGTACACACCTTTTAAATTCCTATACTGTCCAAATACTCTATATATACACACACACACCATCATATATATTTATATTCCAGAATCATTGCTTGTTCAGGTATTTGCTTAAAATGTCTGATTTATTTTTGGGGATTTGTGTGTATTGTTCGGTTATTACTGCACCTATGATAACATCTGCAAAATATGTTTAGGCGACCAATAAAATGTGATTTGATTTTGAAATAGTGTGACTACGCCACCTAGTGGTATTGGATAGATCACAAAAAGGAAGTTACCTCAGAGCTGTTTGTGACGTATAAACTGGAAAACGAAACTGAAGACACTGGATTTCCCAAGAAAGTATTCGCTTGATAGGACATATAGAGAGAGAGATATCGGTTTGAATTTGATGCGAGTTTCTGTAGTCACGGTCGACACACTTCATATTTTTTGCATAACATATCTTAAGGATAATTACCAGACGGAGCTTTACTTTAATCCAGACAATACTGATTCGTGAACTTCGGCACACTGTCCGAAGACGAGGTAAGATACCATTTAAATGTGCAAATCTTTGTTACCACTATATCGTTACTCAATCTAATGCAAATGTCAATTAACTGTGTGTGTGGGAAAGTGACACAATCAAATCGAAGTCTGTTATTACACGCTACAATCTCTGGGAATGATTTATTGCGGTCCTGAACTATCAAAGAGTATTTAGGATTACCCATAACATGCACAATGAATATATTTATGATACAGATACAGTGGAGTTGCATTTCGTTGAAATCCATAATCTACGATGATACACAGCCTAAACCAGAATCTTAACAGTTTTAAAATACATGGATAGATCCATAGATGTGTAATTTGTGTTGCATTGCTCAAAATATTTTTTACACAAAGTATACTCAACCCGTTTTATAATTTCCAATGTTTATGTACCGTCTAATCTGAATACTAGGCTATATTTGGATTATCTCTGATTTTAAAACGCGTGTATTTTTGTAATATGATGACCCCTATGACTGTTACTTTATCTTTTCATTCTATCGCTTTTATCGTTTGCAGTCTGTGAATGTAAATGCATGTCTGTTTTTTTCATCTTTTTTTAAAGGGAGTATTCAAAAATAAATCTGTGATTTACAGAAAGATACTGACTATACTGACCACAATTTATTTATACACATTGTTCCCAGTTTACACAGGCTGTCACAATGCTCTTCTTTAACTCTTTTAGATTAAGACATGTCTCAATCCAAACCGCTCCTCATCCCTTGGCTGCGCGATCAGATAAATAGTGGCCGGTATCCCGGGGTTACCTGGACCAATCAGGAGCAAACAGAGTTCTGCATCCCTTGGAAACATGCTTTGAGGCAGGATTCATGCAGCGATGATGTACTTATTTTCAAGGTAAAGTCAATATCTCGCTCCTCACTTAAAAAATAAATAAGAACAGTGTTACTCACCATTTACTGCTCCCAAAACTTAAAGCAAAGTTCCTCCCAAAAACTATATTTTGGTACAGTATTTGTTTCATTGGTCCATTGTTTATAGTCCCAAAATGTGTTGCATGTCAGCAATCAAGTTTTCAAGATAAATAACTTTCAAAAATACGATATGATACGGTATGATTACAGCCCCCACTTCTCCTTAGGCGTGGGCTGAGGTTAGCAATGGTAGGGTTCAAGGCGACCACTCCATTTGGAAGAGAAACTTCCGTTCTGCCCTCCGAGCCAAGGGGTTCAAAATGCTCCTTGACAACAAAAATGATGCAGCCAACCCCAACAAACTGTTCCAGTGGCCAGATGAGGCACCCACAGGAGGTAAAGCACCAACACAAAAAATACAAAGGAAAACAATTCAATGCTTGGTTTATTATTAAAACAATGACATATGGGTGTGACATAGGAGTTAAATATGAGTCAAATAGAACACGTTCTCTTTAATATACAGTAAATGGCCAAGAGATAAACATTTACTGAAAGTTGCAAAAATATTACATATCTAAATGGAGACATACGTTAGTAGCAGAACTTCAGTTCTGAAACAACATGAAATGACACTCAATCATTTTGTTTTCAAACTTATGCATCTCTAAAGGATCTCAGCACCCAGAACATGATCTGTATCCAGATCCCAGTCCATTACAAGAAGTGAGTGTGCTTATAAGAATTCTCACTTGTGAATGGAATGCAGTACCTGTACTGTAAAATCTTTTTAAACACCACTTCTTTTTCCCCAACTCTTTTAGAGTCATGGTCTACCATGTTTGAATGACCTTTACCTTGTAGCAGAAGAAACTGTATACACAGGTAATGCAGATAAAAGTTTGTGACAATTTAACGACAATCTTTCAGGAAATGGATGATATTTAATGCAATCTAAAAGTAGGGTAAATGTACATTTATGAAATGTACTATGTCTCTTTTGTTATCTCATGTTATGTCTTCACTCATCTTTCCCACAACTACTCACCAGCGGAGGGGATCTCAACCACTATCAACCAGGATATACTTCAGAAATGTCTGCAAGGGTTGAACATTGAACAAACAGGTGGGAACCAACCTGGCACTCTAGACCAGCAACAGGTCAATCGCGAGCTACCAGTAGTTATGAAAAATATATTTCACAGCAGTTGCGTCGGTGCAATGATTCTATACACTATACTTGATTGTTTCGTCACCTAATTAGGTGAACTATTAGAATTTTATCAACCAGGAAATAACGGAGTGGTTTCAGCATAGTGCATCTTTTATCTGGCTATCTGCCTAGCAGCCAGCTAGCATACGTTCACCGGCTACCGTAGCACTGTAGTAACTATCACACTCAACTGAACGACTTGATTAGTGTAGTATTAGCTATCTACATAGTTGTCTTTGCTGTCTTCGTATCCAAGATAATTGTGTAGTTTAGAGTGTGTAGTCTTAGAGTGATTATCTTAATTCACCGAGGTTAGCTAGCCAGCTATTTTGTCGTCCTTAACGTAGGAGACACTCCTAGCTAGCCAATAGCCAGCCAACGTCTACTGAATAGAACTTTCGCATTCCGGTCGCATTCCGCTTCGCTCCACAGGTAGTATCACATTTTCATTTCATTTCATTACAGTCCCAACGGTGTGATTTGTTTGATCGTAGCTAGCTACATAGCTAGCTACATAGCCGTCTTTGTTTCAAAGATAATTGTGTAGTCTAGAGCGATTTTCTAGGTTAGCTAGCCAGCTATTGTCGTTCTCCTAACGCAACGTAACGTAACCAACACTGCTAGCTAGCCAGCTAGCTCCCGAAAAGCAGCATTGTAGAAACTTCACACTCAACGGTACGACTTGATTAGGGTAGTGTCAACAACGCAGCTAGCCTACCCCAGCAGTACTGTATCATTTTAATCATTTTAGTCAATTAGATTCTTGCTACGTAAGCTTAACTTTCTGAACATTCGAGACGTGTAGTCCACTTGTCATTCCAATCTCCTCTGCATTAGCGTAGCCTCTTCTCTAGCCTGTCAACTATGTGTCTGTCTATCCCTGTTCTCTCCTCTCTGCACAGACCATACAAACGCTCCACACCGCATGGCCGCGGCCACCCTAATCTGGTGGTCCCAGCGCGCACGACCCCACGTGGAGTTCCAGGTCTCCGGTAGCCTCTGGAACTGCCGATCTGCGGCCAACAAGGCAGAGTTCATCTCAGCCTATGCCTCCCTCCAGTCCCTCGACTTCTTGGCTCTGACGGAAACATGGATCACCACAGACAACACCGCTACTCCTACTGCTCTCTCTTCGTCCGCCCACGTGCTCTCGCACACCCCGAGAGCTTCTGGTCAGCGGGGTGGTGGCACCGGGATCCTCATCTCTCCCAAGTGGTCATTCTCTCTTTCTCCCCTTACCCATCTGTCTATCGCCTCCTTTGAATTCCATGCTGTCACAGTTACTAGCCCTTTCAAGCTTAACATCCTTATCATTTATCGCCCTCCAGGTTCCCTCGGAGAGTTCATCAATGAGCTTGATGCCTTGATAAGCTCCTTTCCTGAGGACGGCTCACCTCTCACAGTTCTGGGCGACTTTAACCTCCCCACGTCTACCTTTGACTCATTCCTCTCTGCCTCCTTCTTTCCACTCCTCTCCTCTTTTGACCTCACCCTCTCACCTTCCCCCTACTCACAAGGCAGGCAATACCCTCGACCTCATCTTTACTAGATGCTGTTCCTCCACTAACCTCATTGCAACTCCCCTCCAAGTCTCCGACCACTACCTTGTATCCTTTTCCCTCTCGCTCTCATCCAACACTTCCCACACTGCCCCTACTCGGATGGTATCGCGCCGTCCCAACCTTCGCACTCTCTCCCCCTACTCTCTCCTCTTCCATCCTATCATCTCTTCCCTCTGCTCAAACCTTCTCCAACCTATCTCCTGATTCTGCCTCCTCAACCCTCCTCTCCTCCCTTTCTGCATCCTTTGACTCTCTATGTCCCCTATCCTCCAGGCCGGCTCGATCCTCCCCTCCCGCTCCGTGGCTCGACGACTCATTGCGAGCTCACAGAACAGGGCTCCGGGCAGCCGAGCGGAAATGGAGGAAAACTCGCCTCCCTGCGGACCTGGCATCCTTTCACTCCCTCCTCTCTACATTTTCCTCCTCTGTCTCTGCTGCTAAAGCCACTTTCTACCACTCTAAATTCCAAGCATCTGCCTCTAACCCTAGGAAGCTCTTTGCCACTTTCTCCTCCCTCTTGAATCCTCCTCCCCCTCCCCCTCCTCCCTCTCTGCAGATGACTTCGTCAACCATTTTGAAAAGAAGGTCGACGACATCCGATCCTCGTTTGCTAAGTCAAACGACACCGCTGGTTCTGCTCACACTGCCCTACCCTGTGCTCTGACCTCTTTCTCCCCTCTCTCTCCAGATGACATCTCGCGTCTTGTGACGGCCGGCCGCCCAACAACCTGCCCGCTTGACCCTATCCCCTCCTCTCTTCTCCAGACCATCTCCGGTGACCTTCTCCCTTACCTCACCTCGCTCATCAACTCATCCCTGACCGCTGGCTACGTCCCTCCTGTCTTCAAGAGAGCGAGAGTTGCACCCCTTCTGAAAAAACCTACACTCGATCCCTCCGATGTCAACAACTACAGACCAGTATCCCTTCTTTCTTTTCTCTCCAAAACTCTTGAACGTGCCGTCCTTGGCCAGCTCTCCCGCTATCTCTCTCAGAATGACCTTCTTGATCCAAATCAGTCAGGTTTCAAGACTAGTCATTCAACTGAGACTGCTCTTCTCTGTATCACGGAGGCGCTCCGCACTGCTAAAGCTAACTCTCTCTCCTCTGCTCTCATCCTTCTAGACCTATCGGCTGCCTTCGATACTGTGAACCATCAGATCCTCCTCTCCACCCTCTCCGAGTTGGGCATCTCCGGCGCGGCCCACGCTTGGATTGCGTCCTACCTGACAGGTCGCTCCTACCAGGTGGCGTGGCGAGAATCCGTCTCCTCACCACGTGCTCTCACCACTGGTGTCCCCAGGGCTCTGTTCTAGGCCCTCTCCTATTCTCGCTATACACCAAGTCACTTGGCTCTGTCATAACCTCACATGGTCTCTCCTATCATTGCTATGCAGACGACACACAATTAATCTTCTCCTTTCCCCTTCTGACGACCAGGTGGCGAATCGCATCTCTGCATGTCTGGCAGACATATCAGTGTGGATGACGGATCATCACCTCAAGCTGAACCTCGGCAAGACGGAGCTGCTCTTCCTCCCGGGGAAGGACTGCCCGTTCCATGATCTCGCCATCACGGTTGACAACTCCATTGTGTCCTCGTCCCAGAGCGCTAAGAACCTTGGGGTGATCCTGGACAACACCCTGTCGTTCTCTAATAACATCAAGGCGGTGGCCCGTTCCTGTAGGTTCATGCTCTACAACATCCGCAGAGTACGACCCTGCCTCACACAGGAAGCGGCGCAGGTCCTAATCCAGGCACTTGTCATCTCCCGTCTGGATTACTGCAACTCGCTGTTGGCTGGGCTCCCTGCCTGTGCCATTAAACCCCTACAACTCATCCAGAACGCCGCAGCCCGTCTGGTGTTCAACCTTCCCAAGTTCTCTCACGTCACCCCGCTCCTCCGCTCTCTCCACTGGCTTCCAGTTGAAGCTCGCATCCGCTACAAGACCATGGTGCTTGCCTACGGAGCTGTGAGGGGAACGGCACCTCAGTACCTCCAGGCTCTGATCAGGCCCTACACCCAAACAAGGGCACTGCGTTCATCCACCTCTGGCCTGCTCGCCTCCCTACCACTGAGGAAGTACAGTTCCCGCTCAGCCCAGTCAAAACTGTTCGCTGCTCTGGCCCCCCCAATGGTGGAACAAACTCCCTCACGACGCCAGGACAGCGGAGTCAATCACCACCTTCCGGAGACACCTGAAACCCCACCTCTTTAAGGAATACCTAGGATAGGATAAAGTAATCCTTCTCCCCCCCCCCCCTAAAAGACCTAGATGCACTATTGTAAAGTGGCTGTTCCACTGGATGTCATAAGGTGAAAGCACCAATTTGTAAGTCGCTCTGGATAAGAGCGTCTGCTAAATGACTTAAATGTAATGTAAATGTTTTAAGCCTTTTTCTGGACTAGGAAACCCTAGGACTAGGCTTAATCTGTGTCCGGGAAACCGGCCCATAATGATTATCATAATATAGGCTATTATCCAAGTCTTTCTCTTCACTCTTCCAACCTCTTCTGCAGAAGCTATTCAGGGTTATGATCTCCCCGTCGAGGAACTGCAATATCCAATGGAGGGCACGATTGGAGGGCATGTTTTGCTAGGGCAACCGCAGTATCCGGTTGTAATGGAGGATGCTGTGTTGCCCCCGCAACCGGTGTATCCAATGGATGGAGCCGTCGGTGGTGCCCATGAACAGCAGGTGGTGGAGCAGTTAACAAATGAATTGTCCAGAACCATGGTGGGCGAACATTTTAGTAAGTTATGAATATTATTAGATTTCTACTTGTGGGTGCTAGGATTGAAGTTAATGCCAATTGGCTTCTCTTCACACAGTAGTTGGTGTCAATAGTCTATCTTTGAAAAACATATAATTATAAATTATAATGTGGGCGTGCCAATGTTAATAGTTTAAATGCTTATAGGGCTGCTCAAGATTTTGTTCAGCAGGCATTGTTCATGTAGAACACAATCTGTGTTCTACATGAACAAGTTTAACATCCTTCTTCCCTCCATTTCAAAATGTTTTTTTTTGCTACTGAAACAACCCTGTTTTGTTATGGGAGTGCCACTCCCGTTGGGTTACCCATGATTTCAATGTTGTATCTAGACAGTATATGGTCATGCACAGAACACTATCTTTCCCCAGGTTTAGTTGTTCCTGTCATCTTGACAACAATCTATTATTTTCCTTTCTTCCCCTAGAAACTCACTTCAGGGTTTCTGTGTACTACCGGGGAGTGAAGATGCCTGAGCAGCTGGTTGAGAACGAGGCAGGGTTCAGATTAGTCTACAGGTAAAATGGCATATAGCACAGCTAGGCTACATGTTTGTAATTTTTGTTGTTGTCTATTGTGTGTTTGGTTATGAACCCAGGACGATTAGCCCTGATGGACTAATTGGTAGCTCTGTCTCTACTAGACCTGAACTTACACAACCGCTTCTGGACCCAGATTCTGGCATGAATCTGGTCTCTCTGCCCAGTCCACCGCCTGTCCAGGACGAAACTCAGGCCAAACTGACCCAAGATATCCTGGCTCTCCTGGGAGAGGGTCTGGAGGTGGGTGCCTCCGGGTCCATCATCTACGGACTCCGTAAGGGTGAAATTAAGGCCTTCTGGAGCCTTGACAAGTTTGACAATAGCAGGAGGCCCCAGGGAGTGTCCAAATGCCCGGAACCACTATATCAGGCCAAGGACTTCTATGGAGGTGAAAGAGGAAAATATATACTGAGACTGATTTATTTTTTTAGAAAGGAGGCATGATAAAAATGTTTTAAAAAATTATTTCAGAGAAAATTATTAAAGGGGAAGTTCAGTATTTACTAAATGTAAGATGGTTCCTTAACCTTAAAGTAGTCTATGGGCCAGGAGAAAGTGTACTAACTTTAGCCACCGCTAGCTAAAGATCAATGGGAGTGATGGGAGCAACCTTGCAATCTTCTAAACGGATTGGCTGCGTGACCAGATTATCTGGACACCTCTTCCCGATAGCTAAACAGCCGTCCCTACCTTCTGCGCATATGCTACTTCACAAACAATTTTTCTACGTAGCTCCTCTGCTCCCTCCGCTGCTGCTTCTGGCGCTCTTCCTGTTCTCATCCAATTATTTTCTCTGCTGTAACTATAAATGACATGATTGACATGTTGTAAAAACTCAACAGCGCACGCCACTAGGCAAAATATGTGCTTTGTTTGAAACAAAACACAGATAGGCAACAGTTTAACACCATCTGCTAAAAAAAATGGTCACGAAACAACACTACGTAATTCAAGAAGATCTAAATGTATATTCCCATAAAACTGAATGAGATTATATGGTTGCCATGCAGATGCTACATGGAGATTTCACCGGTAAAACGTAAATAATTATCGCTCATGATTGACAATGAGAAAGGGGTGCCTTGGTTCAAATGAATCATATCTGGTCTAGAGTTTGTGTGGATCGTTTGTAGAAAGAGAATTCAAGGAATTTTTCCTACTTCCCTACTTAGCTACAGTTTAAGTCAGAAGTGTACATTAACTTAAGAGTCATTAACTTGTTTTTCAACCACAAATTATTTATAATTCACAGTATCACAATTCCAGTGGGTCAGAAGTTTACATACACTAAGTTGACTGTGCCTTTAAACAGCTTGGAAAATTCCAGAAAATGATGTCATGGCTTTACAAGCTTCTGATTAGGCTAATTGACATAATTTGAGTCAATTGGAGGTGTACCTGTGGATGTATTTCAAGGCCTACCTTCAAACTCAGTGCCTCTTTGCTTGACATCATGGGAAAATCAAAAGAAATCAGCCAAGACCTCAGAAAAAAAATTGTAGACCTCCACAAGTCTGGTTCATCCTTGGGAGCAATTTCCAAATGCCTGTACACACAATAGTACGCAAGTATAAACACCATGGGACCATGCAGCTGTCATACCGCTCAGGAAGGAGACGCATTCTGTCTCCTAGAGATGAATGTACTTTGGTGCGAAAAGTGCAAATCAATCCTAGAACAACCGCAAAGGACCTTGTGAAGATACTGGAGGAAACGGGTACAAAAGCATCTATATCCACAGTAAAACGAGTCCTATATCGACATAACCTGAAAGGCCGCTCAGCAAGGAAGGAGCCACTGCTCCCGAAACCACCATAAAAAAGCCAGACTACGGTTTGCAACTGCACATGGGGACAAATATCTTAGTTTTTGGAGAAATGTCCTCTGGTCTGATGAAACAAAAATATAACTGTTTGGCCATAATGACCATCATTATGTTTGGAGGAAAAAGGGGGAGGCTTGCAAGCTGAAGAACACCATCCCAACTGTGAAGCACGGTGGTAGCAGCATCATGTTGTGGGGGTGCTTTGCTGAAGGAGAGACTGGTGCACTTCACAAAATAGATGGCATCATGAGGTAGGAAAATTATGTGGATATATTGAAGCAACATCTCACAACATCAGTCAGCATGTTAAAACTTGGTCGCAAATGGCTCTTCCAAAAGGACAATGACCCCAAGCATACTTCCAAAGTCAAGGACAACAAAGTCAAGGTATTGGAGTGGCCACCACAAATCCCTGACCTTAATCCCATAGAACATTTTTGGGAAGAACTGAAAAAGCATGTGTGAGCAAGGAGGCCTACAAACCTGACTCAGTTACACCAGCTCTGTCAGGAGGAATGGGCCAAAATTCACCCAACTTATTATGGGAAGCTTGTGGAAGGCTACCCAAAACGTTTGACCCAAGTTAAACAATTTCAAGGCAATGCTACCAAATACTAATTGAGTGTATGTAAACTTCTGACCCACTGTGAATGTGATGAAATAAATAAAAGCTGAAATAAATAATTCTCTACTATTATTCTGACATTTCACATGCTTAAAATAAAGTGATGATCCTGACCTAAGACAGGGAATTTTTACTCTGATTAATTGTCAGGAATTGTGAAGTACTGAGTTAAAATCTATTTGGCTAAGGACTTCAACGTTAAGTAAAGTTATATGGTTAAAAAAATATTTTGGTCTGTAGGCTATGGTTTAGGCCTATCTGACAAATAGGCTACAGATTTGAAAACAATGCAGCACCCTACCTATGTTAATTTTGATCATGGGGATGTATGTAGCCCAGGCTACTGCTGGAAAACTTGAGGAATGCGGCAGCTCCGAGTTTCAAGAGAGAGTACAACTGTTTAGAATAGACAACTTTCAGGGTTGGAAACATTTTTTGTTTTCTTTTTTTTCTTTAACTTTTAATCAACTAGGCAAGTCAGTTAAGAACAAATTCTTATTTACAATGACGGCCTAACCCGGACGACTCTGTGCCGCTGCGTCACCCGGGAGTCCTGTTAGGAACATCTAACAATAAGTTGTAAAATACTGAACTTCCCCTTTTATAGGTTTGAGAGGGAGTGATTCAGTCTTTCAGGTAGATGTGTAGTTCTCTGGCATTGACCTTCGAATCCCTTCACCCTCTTTCCTTCTTTCTCCAGGGCTGTTGAAGTTCATAAACAATGAAGGAAAATGTCCCCCCTTTTCTCTATTCTTCTGTCTGGGAGAGAAGTGGCCAGACCCGGACAACAGACCCTGGGAGAAGAAACTGGTCATGGTCGAGGTAAGACACACACAGTCATAAGCAGGCCTTGTGAACTTGGCATAATTTTGTTTAGTAATACATACTTTTTGTTATCTTGCCTTCCTCCTCTGCTCGAGGTTCACCTACGCTTGTTAGTTACCTACGATGTGCACTATTAGCGGTAGTGACAAGCAGAATGGTTTCTGTTTTCTCACAGACATGATTCAAACAGTTTTAGAAACTAGTGAAAACTAGTGTTTTCTATCCAAATCTACGAATAATATGCATATCTTATATTCTTGGCATGAGTAGCAGGAAGTTTAAATTGGGCACAGTATTTATCCAAAAGTGAAAATTCTTCCCCCTAGCCCCAAGAGGTTTTAACCAAGGTAGTCAGTCGTCTTGCCTATTTGTCTCCTTCTCTCTTGCATCCAAAGGTTGTCTCCTCCATTTATATCTCACTGGGTTGGGGTTTTTTAGTCTTCAAATATCCACTATTTCTAATGTGTCCATAATATTTGTGATTTCATTAAGGGCACAGTGATGATAGTTTTTGGAGTGATTTCCTTTATGGTCCATTGAGGTACTTAGCACTGTGTT
Organism: Oncorhynchus nerka; assembly: GCF_034236695.1. Classification (NCBI taxonomy): domain Eukaryota; kingdom Metazoa; phylum Chordata; class Actinopteri; order Salmoniformes; family Salmonidae; genus Oncorhynchus; species Oncorhynchus nerka. The sequence continues at coordinate 33,325,985 of NC_088418.1, forward strand.
ATAGACTCTTACCATAATGATTTGATCATTTGTTGCCTGTAAGTTCAATAAATTGGTATAAATATTTTAGATAAGTATGGATCATCCTGATTTGGATCATATAGATTAATGAGCCAAATCTATTTTTCGTCCACTTTCGTATTCAAAAAGATCCACCTTCCTTGCGAATCATTCCTAATTATTTTTTACATTCAGATCGACATTTTTGATAATTAATATCATCACACCTTTTGAGTTCCTTTGCCCATGACAGAATATTATTTCACAACCCCATTCCTTTTTCCACACAACTTCATCTAAGGATGTGGAGTGAGTTTCCTGTAAACAGTATATGTTATATTCCTTTTCCTTTAGCCACGTTTATAACCTGCTAAACCATTACAATCATAACTGGCTATACTTATTTCACCCCTTACCATGACTCAATACTATTCTCAGTCTAAATTGACCATAATTAGTGCTTGTGAAGTTACTGCCATAAGAGGTATTTTGACGGTCAAAATTAGAGCTTTCAAATGTCTTATATTTAGAATTCAAGAAATAGGTTCTAGCAATATTTGTGTTATTCCCTTGCCTGATGCCTTGCTCAAACAATTATTGCCTGATGGTCTTCCCTGATGTTTTCCCGAACTTACCAGTACCTTTTTACATTTACATTTACATTTAAGTCATTTAGCAGACGCTCTTATCCAGAGCGACTTACAAATTGGTGCGTTCACCTTAAGACATCCAGTGGAACAGCCACTTTACAATAGTGCATCTAAATCTTTTAAGGGGTGGGGGGGGGGTGAGAAGGATTACTTTATCCTATCCTAGGTATTCCTGAAAGAGGTGGGGTTTCAGGTGTCTCCGGAAGGTGGTGATTGACTCCGCTGTCCTGGCGTCGTGAGGGAGTTTGTTCCACCATTGGGGGGCCAGAGCAGCGAACAGTTTTGACTGGGCTGCGCGGGAACTGTACTTCCTCAGTGGTAGGGAGGCGAGCAGGCCAGAGGTGGATGAACGCAGTGCCCTTGTTTGGGTGTAGGGCCTGATCAGAGCCTGGAGGTACTGAGGTGCCGTTCCCTCACAGCTCCGTAGGCAAGCACCATGGTCTTGTAGCGGATGCGAGCTTCAACTGGAAGCCAGTGGAGAGAGCGGAGGAGCGGGTTGACGTGAGAGAACTTGGGAAGGTTGAACACCAGACGGGCTGCGGCGTTCTGGATGAGTTGTAGGGGTTTAATGGCACAGGCAGGGAGCCCAGCCAACAGCGAGTTGCAGTAATCCAGACGGGAGATGACAAGTGCCTGGATTAGGACCTGCGCTGCTTCCTGTGTGAGGCAGGGTCGTACTCTGCGGATGTTGTAGAGCATGAACCTACAAGAACGGGCCACCGCCTTGATGTTAGTTGAGAACGACAGGGTGTTGTCCAGGATCACGCCAAGGTTCTTAGCGCTCTGGGAGGAGGACACAATGGAGTTGTCAACCGTGATGGCGAGATCATGGAACGGGCAGTCCTTCCCCGGGAGGAAGAGCAGCTCCGTCTTGCCGAGGTTCAGCTTGAGGTGGTGATCCGTCATCCACACTGATATGTCTGCCAGACATGCAGAGATGCGATTCGCCACCTGGTCATCAGAAGGGGGAAAGGAGAAGATTAATTGTGTGTCGTCTGCATAGCAATGATAGGAGAGACCATGTGAGGTTATGACAGAGCCAAGTGACTTGGTGTATAGCGAGAATAGGAGAGGGCCTAGAACAGAGCCCTGGGGGACGCCAGTGGTGAGAGCGCGTGGTGAGGAGACATCGGAGGGATCGAGTGTAGGTTTTTTCAGAAGGGGTGCAACTCTTGCTCTCTTGAAGACAGAAGGGACGTAGCCAGCGGTCAGGGATGAGTTGATGAGCGAGGTGAGGTAAGGGAGAAGGTCTCCGGAAATGGTCTGGAGAAGAGAGGAGGGAATAGGGTCAAGCGGGCAGGTTGTTGGGCGGCCGGCCGTCACAAGACGCGAGATTTCATCTGGAGAGAGAGGGGAGAAAGAGGTCAGAGCACAGGGTAGGGCAGTGTGAGCAGAACCAGCGGTGTCGTTTGACTTAGCAAACGAGGATCGGATGTCGTCGACCTTCTTTTCAAAATGGTTGACGAAGTCATCTGCAGAGAGGGAGGAGGGGGGGGAGGGGGAGGAGGATTCAGGAGGGAGGAGAAGGTGGCAAAGAGCTTCCTAGGGTTAGAGGCAGATGCTTGGACTTTAGAGTGGTAGAAAGTGGCTTTAGCAGCAGAGACAGAAGAGGAAAATGTAGAGAGGAGGGAGTGAAAGGATGCCAGATGCCAGGAGTTTTCCTCCATTTCCGCTCGGCTGCCCGGAGCCCTGTTCTGTGAGCTCGCAATGAGTCGTCGAGCCACGGAGCAGGAGGGGAGGACCGAGCCGGCCTGGAGGATAGGGGACATAGAGAATCAAGGGATGCAGAAAGGGAGGAGAGGAGGGTTGAGGAGGCAGAATCAGGAGATAGGTTGGAGAAGGTTTGAGCAGAGGGAAGAGATGATAGGATGGAAGAGGAGAGAGTAGCGGGGGAGAGAGAGCGAAGATTGGGACGGCGCGATACCATCCGAGTAGGGGCAGTGTGGGAAGTGTTGGATGAGAGCAAGAGGGAAAAGGATACAAGGTAGTGGTCGGAGACTTGGAGGGGAGTTGCAGTGAGGTTAGTGGAAGAACAGCATCTAGTAAAGATGAGGTCGAGCGTATTGCCTGCCTTGTGAGTAGAGGGGGAAGGTGAGAGGGTGAGGTCAAAAGAGGAGAGGAGTGGAAAGAAGGAGGCAGAGAGGAATGAGTCAAAGGTAGACGTGGGGAGGTTAAAGTCGCCCAGAACTGTGAGAGGTGAGCCATCCTCAGGAAAGGAGCTTATCAAGGCATCAAGCTCATTGATGAACTCTCCGAGGGAACCTGGAGGGCGATAAATGATAAGGATGTTAAGCTTGAAAGGGCTGGTAACTGTGACAGCATGGAATTCAAAGGAGGCGATAGACAGATGGGTAAGGGGAGAAAGAGAGAATGACCACTTGGGAGAGATGAGGATCCCGGTGCCACCACCCTGCTGACCAGAAGCTCTCGGGGTGTGCGAGAACACGTGGGCGGACGAAGAGAGAGCAGTAGGAGTAGCAGTGTTATCTGTGGTGATCCATGTTTCCGTCAGTGCCAAGAAGTCGAGGGACTGGAGGGAGGCATAGGCTGAGATGAACTCTGCCTTGTTGGCCGCAGATCGGCAGTTCCAGAGGCTACCGGAGACCTGGAACTCCACGTGGGTCGTGCGCGCTGGGACCACCAGATTAGAGTGGCCGCGGCCACGCGGTGTGGAGCGTTTGTATGGTCTATGCAGAGAGGAGAGAACAGAGATAGACAGACACATAGTTGACAGGCTACAGAAGAGGCTACGCTAATGCAAAGGAGATTGGAATGACAAATGGACTACACGTCTCGAATGTTCAGAAAGTTAAGCTTACGTAGCAGGAATCTTATTGACTAAAATAATTCAAATGATACAGTACTGCTGAAGTAGGCTAGCTGGCAGTGGCTGCGTTGTTGTTGTTCTATCTCTCTATAGTGCTGTTTCTTGTATTATGGTCTCTTGTTTCTTTAGAGGTTTCACTTTGTTGTCCTTTTTCTTTTCCTTTTTCTTCTGTCCTTATTTTGTCTTCCTTTCTTCTGTTAACTATTTTATTTTTTCTATTACTTTTTGATGCAATGTTTGTTTTTTGTTTTTACACCTTTTAATATCCAAGTCATTTGACATCTTTTCTTAATAGCCTTATAAACATAGGGGCGGCAGGGTAGTCTAGTGGTTAGAGCGTTGGACTAGTAACTGGAAGGTTGCAAGTTCAAATCCCAGAGCTGATAAGGTACAAATCTGTTGTTCTGCCCCTGAACAGGCAAGTTAAACAACTGTTCCTAGGCCGTCATTGAAAATAAGAATTTGTTCTTAACTGACTTGCCTAGTTAAATAAAGGTAAAATAAATAGAAACCTGTTTGCTGTTTGTATCTGCGCTAGAAAGGTTAAAAAGGCAAAAAATATATTGGTATTGGTCGATATCGCAAATTGTTTTACTGATATACACTACATGACCAAAAGTTATGTTGACACTTGCTCGTGTTCCAAAATCATGGGCATTAATATAGAGTTGGTCCCCCCTTTGCTGCTATAACGGCCTCTACTCTTCTGGGAAGGCTAACCACTAGATGTTGGAACATTGATGCAGGGAATTGCTTCCATTCAGCCAAAAGAGCATTATTGAGGTCGGGGCACTGATGTTGGGCAATTAGGCCTGGCTCGTGGCCAGCGTTCCAATTCATCCCAAAAGTATTCAGTGGGGTTGAGGTCAGTGCTCTGTGCAGGCCAGTCAAGTTCTTCCACACTAATTACGACAAACCATTTCTGTATGGACCTCGCTTTGTGCATGGGGGCATTGTCATGCTGAATAGAAAAGGGCCTTCTCCAAACTGTTGCAACAAATTTGGAACACAGAATTGTCTAAAATGTCATTGTATGCTGTATCGTTAAGATTTCCCTTCACTGGAACTAAAGGGCCCAGCCCTAGACCATTATTCCTCCTCCATCAAACTTTACCGTTGGCACTATGCATTCGGGTAGGTAGTGTTCTCCTGGCATCCGCCAAAACCAGATTCATCAGTCCAAAGAATGCTTTTCCACTGCTCCGAGTCCAATGGCGGTGAGCTTTACACCACTCCAGCCGACGCTTGGCATAGCGCATTGTGGTCTTAGGCTTGTGTGCGGATGCTCGGCCATGGAAACCCATTTCATGAAGCTCTGCCGACGAAGAGTTATTGTGATGAAGTTGCTTCCAGAGGCAGTTTGGAACTTGGTAGTGAGTGTTGCAACCGAGGACAGACTATTTCTACGCTGTTAGGTTCTAATTATTGTAGTAAGAACTCAACGGACACTGTGAAAGCTTAAACCAACTTTATTCTTCCCAGAGGATCAAAGAGCTGAATCGACAAAGACGTGATTCCACCCGTGGTAGTATACGTACCCCACTTTGGGTTGAGTCTCCTCCTTATCACTAAACATTGCGTCATTATTGCTAGGCAGGGAGCTGAGTGACATGGGCAATAAACGGTTCCTCCCCTTATCAGTACTGCCACATGTGACCGTTTTCCCTGCACCCATCCCCTCCCAAGTTTAAGTACGGCACCTCTCATGTCTCTATTATAACTAATGATTAATAGTTAAATCTCAGAAATCCAAACCCATCAACGTGCCACACGTTTCAGCACTCGGCGGTCGCGTACTGTGAGTCCGCCTCTGCACACACTCCATTAGGTGTTTGGAAGTGAGATTCTGTTTTGTTTCCTCTGCATGTTTTTTTTTAAATATTCATACACTTTCTATCAGGTGGTGTTAACCGCTCTGGAGCTACTGAAGTCAATGGCGGTGGAAGGTGGTGCCTCCTCTCTGCAGTCTGTGGAACTGCAGCTGTCCTTGCAGGAGTCCCTGCAGGAGATGATGGACTTGTGCTAAAGAGGGACTGATCCACCTACTGTAAAATACTGAGTATCCATTCTGTCATAATGTTTACTATTTTGTATGACCATATTTGATCAACTGTTCAGAACCAAAACAACCGTATGTGAGGGGGAATGGGTTAAATAAGCATTTAAGTTTAATGTCTAATAGGGAACCTCACTCTGTTTTGGGTTTTTTCAATGATACTGTAATCAACAAGGCATGCAGGGTTCTAAATTGCAACTATTTTGGTCACATATGCTCCTTAATATTTTGCTGTGCGACCTGGATTTTTCATTTGGGAGTACCAGTGTGCTGGTGCTGATTGCACACGTAGACTACAGAAACACCGCTAACCAAACAACAGTCTATGTATTGCTGTTGGTTGCTACACTCAAAATGTAAACTTCTTAGATTTGTCCTGACCTCAAAGGTGCCCTCATGATGTGGTTTAATTTAGGACAAAACGGAATTAGCCAACAAAAATGCCCAAACTATGTAGAAGCCTAATATTCTACTCATGTAGTTTCAATGACAGGTATTTCTATCAATTTTAGCTTTTTATAATAAACAAATGTGTTTACAGGGTTACCTATTCGTTTCTAGGGCACAACATGTGCTTCAGAAGTTGTTTGAATTCATATAGGCTATATCCACTTTTCTGGTGCTCTTAAATGTTATGTTGTGCTCCTAACTTTTTCAAATTGTGAGCACCAGTTCAGGATTATTAATTGAGGATAAATATCAAATCAAGCACAGTTATTATCCATCTAAACTGGAGAGGTAATGCAAGGCATGGCATCTATTTCACTTAAGTCTTAATAAATAATAACTGTAATATGGTACAATGGATTTCACACCTTTATTTAAAGGTCGACTGGCCAATAGCATGTATGTATGTATGAGATTGAATGCATCACTCATCATAACTATCTCATCTCGTTTTAAAAACCAATATTCATAAGACGAGACTTAACTGTATGCTGCGGTGAGACTAATTCAGACTACAATAAATAAAAAATACCTTTAAAATGTGTTTTAATCTACATCACTTTCTTCACTCTGTCATTGTAGCTGACCAAAAATACAATTTATGGAATATTGATATATTTGCACACAGCTTCTCTTCAGGATTCACTCCCTGCCTGGATAATGTTGTCCCTGTGGACCAATGAGAAGAAACCATGATCGAGAACAGTTTTCAAAAACAGTAGTGCTGACAGTAGGCACTTGTAGATTTGAGAGGATTGGTAAAGCATTATGATAAAAGGCTGGGTTGAGATGTCGCCATATTGCTTACACCTATCCAATCCTCTCAGATCTATAAGCGTGGTAGGGAGTAGGGTCAAGGGATCGATTTTGGGATTCAGAAAGTATGTCCAAGAAAAATGTGGCTGACTTGACTGAAAGGTAGACCAAATGAAGCTGCTGGGTAGGGTATAGACCTGTGTAATGGTGTACTACAGTGCCTTCATAAAGTATTCACACCCCTTTACTTTTTTTCAAATTTTGTTGTTAGAAAGTGGGATTATAACGTATGTCATTTTTTTGTCAAATATCTAGACAAAATATTCTGTCAAAGTGCAAGAAAATTAAAACATTTAAAAATGGAAAATATATAAGTATTCAACACCTTAGTCAATACATATTTGAATCACTGATAGCGATTACAGCTGTGAGTCTTTCTGTGTAAGTTTCTTCAACTTCAACTTTTGAACACCTAGATTGTTCAATATTTAGTTGTTGATCGTTGCTAGACAGCCATTTTCATGTCTTGCCATATATTTTCAAGCCAAGTCAACTGTAGCCAGGCCACTCACAAACATTCAGTGTTGTCTTGGTAAGGAACTCCAGTGTACATTTGGCCTTGTGTTTTAGGATAAAAATGTGTTTCTTTGCAAATGTTTTGCAGTATTACTTTAGTGCCTTTATTGCATTTTTTTGAATATTTTTATTTACAGGCTTCCTTTTCACTCTGCCAATTAGTTTGTATTGTGGAGTAACTACAATGTTGTTGATCCATCTTCAGTTTTCTCTTATCACAGCCATTAACCCTCTAGAGATGCTACTCCTCTTGCACTGTTTAAACTAGAAAGGCCATTCTATCTTTAAAACATGTGAACTGATCTGGATTAGATTGCTTGCATACAACCTTTTGATACTATTTATACTTAAAAGTATTCAAAAGTATGAATACTTTCTGAAGGGATGTAAACACTTATTGCAAGTAATGAGTCCATGCAATTTATTATGTAACTTATTAAGCACTCCTGAACTTATTTAGGCTTGCCATAACAAAAGGGTTGAATACTTATTGAGTCAAGACATTTGTTTCGTTTAACAATTTTGAAAACATCATTCCACTTTGACATTATTGGGTACTGTGTGTAGATCAATGACACAAAATCACAACATCTCTATACTGTATCCAGTGAACCGTATATCTCTATGGGCCCACTCCTATTCTGTTCAGAATGCTTTGCTTATACGTGGAGCCAAGGGATGGTATTGGCCAGGTGATGAGCGGTGCATTGTTAAACGAAACAAATGTCTTGACTCAATAAGTATTCAACCCTTTTGTTATGGCAAGCCTAAATAAGTTCAGGAGTGCTTCAGGTCAAATAGTTCAATCTTTCATCATTCCAGAAAATCTTGTATTGCATGTTCTGAGAGATAGGTGCCTTTTGGCAAACTCCAATTGGGCTGTCGTGCCTTTTACTGAGGAGTGGTTCCGCCTGGTCACTCTACCATAAAGGCCTGATTGATGGAGTGCTGCAGAGATGGTTGTCCTTCTGGAACAGGCCTGGGCAATTATTTTCCATGGAGGGCCACATTAGAATATATTAGTGCCTTCGCTGGCCAGAATCATATTACAGGATTAAACATCATATGTATGACTGTTGACAGATATATCTACTGTAAATCACATCCCAATATGCTACTTATTGAACTTTAACATGCACAGAAAAAAACATCCATGTTCTCCTTTTGGTAGGTATTTTCATTATTAAACATGCAATGAACTACACGAAGGGAAATGTACTGTCGTGGAAATTTCCTCTATTTACCAAATCATGAGCGCAAACCACACACAAGTCAGAGTTAGTTATCAAAGTCCATCTTTAATTATATGAGCTCTATCACAACCCTGTGACTCAATGAATTCTCTGAGAGCCCCCTCTACATTGCAACTGAGATCCTTTAATAGCAAAGATCCACCCCCCCTAGACGACATGACAAACCACAGGTCTTAGGAACTTACACAAAGAAAATACTTTACTTCAGAGAGGAGTATCCCCTAGCCAGACAGAGTTGGCTATAAATTATCGTTCAGTTTGGTCTCCTAAACAAAGCTCTTATTTCGTCCTTGGTACAAAATGGTACCAAGACATTATCCCCACCCTATGATATATATATCAAATTGTCATTTAGATACAACCAATTCTAAATACAACCAATCCTCCATATCAACAGGCATATATCAAATCCATCCTATCTTGACAAGATCACAGAGACACACTGACTGGCACACAGACATTGTGGAGCCAAGAGATACACACTTGACCTCTCCCCTCTCTCCAGCCCAAACAACTTAGTCTTGACATAGAACAGATACTGCAACCCTGCCACAGTATTATACAAAAATAACATTCTGATGAGAAGTAATTTACAAACATATGATGAATATAAAACATCTGATGATTATTCCCCAACAGTACACTGTGCATTCAGCACCATGGACAGAACTCTTGTTAATGGATATGCACAAAAACACAAAGAGAGAGAGCTCAACATTACATTTAAACTACTCAATCAGTGTGAGGACTGAAGTCTCATGTTATATTTCATCACTGACAATGTCTGTTCAGTGATGAAGATTGTTGGCTTCTCAATTTTCCATACAAACATCTTCTGAGCATGACTCCTAATCTTTGGAAATCCTCAAAGCAACGAGAACCAACCGTTCATGGCACGCAACAAATTTAATCAAATCAAATGTTATTTGTCACATGCTGAATATAACAACCTTACAGTGAAATGCTTACTTACAAGCCCTTAACCAACAATGCAGTTAAGACAAATACCAAAATAAGATAATAATTAAAGAGCAGCAAGCAGTAAGATAACAATAGCGAAGTTATATACAGGGGGTACCAGTACAGAGTTAATGTGTCGAGGTAATATGTACATGTAGGTAGAGTTATTAAAGTGACTTTGCATAGATAATAACAGAGTAGCAGCAGCATAAAAGAGGTGGTGGTGAGGGGCCATGCAAATGCAAATAATTTGATTAGATGTTTGGGTGTTTTATGGCTTGAGGGTAGAAGCTGTTTAGAAGCCTCTTGGACCTAGACTTGGCACTCTGGTACTGTTTGTCGTGCGGTAGCAGAGAGAACAGTCTATGACTAGGGGGGCTGGAGTCTTTGACAATTTTTAGAGCCTTCCTCTGACACCGCCTGGCATAGAGGTCCTGGATGGCAGGAAGCTTGGCCCTGGTGATGTACTGGGCTGTACGCACTACCCTCTGTAGTGCCTTGCTGTCGGAGGCTGAGCAGTTGCCATACCAGACAGTGATGCAACCAGCCAGGATGCTCTCTGGTGCAACTGTAGAACCGTTTGAGGATCTGAGGACCCATGCCAAATCTTTTCAGGCTCCAGCGATGTATACTTCTCCCTCTGGTCATCTGATAGGGAACAGACTAGTCGTGTCGGAAGGTAGGTAAGATTGTTGGCTTCTCAATTTTCCCTTGAGGGCTTTGACAAGGCTGTTCATCTGATGTGCAAATAGGCCCTTCCCTTGTAGTTTGGAATTCAGTTCATTCATTAGGGCCATGATGTCATTGGTGAAGGCAAAATCAGCCAACCATTCTTTCTTGCAGTTGAGGGAAATCCACATATTTTCCTTTCATTTGCAAATACTTGGCAATCTCTGACTTCAGGTCCCACACCCTTTTAAGCACCTTCCCCAAACTCATCTCACATGTGTGTGGTAGGGGAGATCTGTATGATCCGACTGCCTCTTCCAACAGTGAGACAAACTGCCTGTGGTTTAAAGATTTTGCTCTTATGAAGTTTACCAGTTCAGTGACTGTATCCACAACATGGCCAATTTTCAGAACACATTTACAATGCACCTCTTGATGAATAATGCCATGCAGGAAAATCATTTTCTGATCTGGGTTCAGCTCAGCTACTTGATCTTGTGTCCTTTTCAAAAGGCCAACGTTTTTTCCTGTCAAGTTTGGGCACCTTCAGTGGTCACACTGGATAACTTCAAAACTCACTCCCAGCTTTGCCACACACTTATAAACCTCCTCCAATAAATATTTCCCTGTGGTTGTTCTCTTCATTGACTGCACTGAAGTTAGCTCCTCTGTAATTTCAACGCCAGACTTTGAATATCAACAACTGCGCCTTGTCATGTGCATCACTGCTCTCATCCAGGGCCAAGAAGAAATAGGTGAAATCCTTTACCTTGTCTTTCAACTGTTGTTCCATATTCTCTGCGATGTCCCCAACACGCCATGTCACTGTTCGTCTTGACAGGGAAACATTTTCAAACAGATCTCTCTTGTCGGAGCAAAGTATTGCTGAAGAATCAGTTAAACATTCTTTAATGAATTCGCCCTCAGTGAATGGCTTGCTAAGTTTAGCCATTTTGTGGGACAGTAGATAGATAGCTCTTACAATTCTGTCGTTTGCTGAATGCAGTTTTGTGAAAAGTCCTTGCTGCGTTTGCAACTGAGAAAAAAACTCTTGATGCACTTGCCCTCTTCTCAGCAGACATACATTCCTATACATTCCTATACATGCTTCGTCTGGAAGTGTCGGGACAAGTTTTAGCCTTTCAAGACAGCGATGCTCTCTTTGCACACTAAGCACACATCTTTCCCTGGGCATTATGTGTAAATTGATTTAATACATTTTAGAATAAGGCTGTAACATAACAAAATGTGGAAAAAGTCCAGGGGTCTGAATATTTACCGAATGCACTGTATATCCTCCAAACACTGTGTTTTGAGGGCATTATCATTTTAATACGTGTTACCAACATATTGAAATAATGATTTACATAAATGTTATTTTGATTCATTTATTTATGCTATTTCATCCTTCCACAACATATACTCCCGCCACAAATCTAGCGTTTCTACCCAAGCCGGCTGGTCTTTCGTTCTATCGGACTTATGAGGCGTCTGTTTCTCAAACTACACACTCTAATGTACTTGTCCTCTTGCTCAGTTGTGCACCGGGGCCTCCCTCTCCTCTTTGTATTCTGGTTAGAGCCAGTTTGCGCTGTTCTGTGAAGGGAGTACTACACAGCGCTGTACGAGATCTTCAGTTTCTTGGCAATTTCTCGCATGGGATATCCTTCATTTCTCAGAACAAGAATAGACTGACGAGTTTCAGAAGAAAGGTCTTTGTTTCTGGCAATTTTGAGCCTGTTATCGAACCCACAAATGCTGATGCTCCAAATACCAACTAGTCTAAAGAAGGCCCATTTGCTGTTTCCAGCTGCAATAGTCATTTACAACATTAACAATCTCTACACTGTATTTCTTATCAATTGAATGTTATTTTAATGGACAAAAAATGTGCTTTTCTTTAAAAAGCAAGGACATTTCTAAGTGACCCCAAACTTTTGAACGGTAGTGTACATACTACTTCAGAAAGTTCAGACCCCTTCCCTTTTCCACATTTTGTTCTGTTACGTTTCTTCATCAATCTATACACAATACCCCATGTGAAGATAAAACGAAAACAGGTTTTTAGAAATGTTTGCAAATTCATAAAAAAGAAACAAATACCTTATTTACATAAGTATTCAGACCCTTTGCTATGAGACTCAATTCAGCTTCGGTACATCCTATTTCCATTGATCATCCTTGAGCTGTTTCTGAAACTTGATTGGAGTTAACCTGTGATTGGACATTATTTTGAAAGGCACACACCTGTCAATGTAAGGCCCCACATTTGACAGTGCATGTCTGTGCAAAAACCAAGCCACGAGGTTGAAGGAATTGTCCGTAGAGCTCCAAGACAGGATTGTGTTGAGGCACAGATCTGGGGAAGGGTAACAATATGTTTTTGCAGCAATGAAGGTCCCCAAGAACTCAGTGGCCTCATTCATTCTTAAATGGAGGAGGTATGGAACCACTATGACTCTTCCTAGAGCTGGCCAACCTGCCAAACTGAGCAATCGGGGGAGAAGGGCCTTGGTCAGGGAAGTGAGCAAGAACTCGATGGTCACTCTGACAGAGCTCCAGAGTCGCTCTGTGGAGATGGGGGAATCTTCCAGAAGGGCAATCTCCGAAGCACTCCACTAATCAGGCATTTATGGTAGAGTGGCCAGACGGAAGCCACTCCTTAGTAAACATGACAGCATGTTTGGAGTTTGCCAAAAGGCACCTAAACGACTCTGACCATAAGAAACAAGATTGTTTCTGATGAAACCAAGATTGAAATCTTTGGCCTGCATGCCAAGTATGGTATGTCTGGAGGAAACCTGACACCATCCCTATGGTGAAGCATGGTGGTGGTAGCATCATGCTGTAGGGATGATTTTCAGTGGCAGGGGCTGGGAGACAAGTCAGGATCAAAGGAAAAATGAACAGAGCAAAGTAGAGAGAGAACCTTGACAAAAACCTGCTCCAGAGTGCTCAGGATCTCAGACTGGGGCGAAGGTTCACCTTCCAACAGGAGAACGACCCTCAAGTCTCTAAATGTTCTTGAGTGGCCCAGCCAGAGCCCCAACATGAACCCGGTCGAACATCTCTGGAGAGACCTGAGAATAGCTGTGCATGGACGCTCCCCATCCAACCTGACAGAGCTTGAGAGGATATGCAGAGGAGAATCAGAGAAACTCCCCAAATACAGGTGTACCAAGCTTTATTATTATTATTATTTCACCTTTATTTAACCAGGTAGGCCAGTTGACAACAAGTTCTCATTTACAACTGCGACCTGGGCGAGATACTCAATACTGTAATCGCTGCATGTATTGAGGAAAGGGTCTGAATACTTATGGAAATGTGATATTTCAGTTTTAATACATTTACAACATTTCTAAAAACCTGATTTTGCTTTGTCACTATGGGGTATTGTGTATACATTGAGAGAAAAAAAACGTTAACACTTTGATGAAATCGATTAATTTTAAGTTAGCACTGTAGGATCAATATATTCTTTACCTTCTGGAACACAACTTGAAACTTCAGGAGGAGGAACCGAAGTGGTGGACCTGGTTTCAAGGACAGAAAAGTAATTTCTACATTTGCGGCTTAATTCATATTATTTTTTTCCACCTTTGCCAAACCATTCTCCAATGACCCTCTAAGGATAGGATTTTTTTTTTTTTTTTTACATTTTCGCATAAAATGACATACCCAAATCGAAGTGCCTTTAGCTCAGGACCTGAAGCAAGGATATGCATATTCTTGATACCATTTGGAAGGAAATACTTTGAAGTTTGTGGAAATGTAAAGTGAATGTAGGATAATATAACACATTAGATCTGGTAAAAGATAATACAAAAAAAAACAGCTCCCATCTTTGAAATGCAAGAGAGAGGCCATGATGTATTATTTCAGCCCAGGCACAATTTAGATTTTTGCCACTGGATGGCAGCAGTGTATGTGCAAAGTTTTAGACAGATCCAATGAACATCTGTTCAAATTGTCGTATCACGACTGCCCGTCGTTCATAATTGTGCACACTCCTCAAACAATAGCATGGTATTATTTAACTGTAATAGCTACTGTAAATTATACAGTGCAGTTAGATTAACAAGAATTTAAGCTTTCTGCCCCTATCAGATATGTCTATGTCGTGGGGCATTTTTTTGTTACTTACAACCTCATGTTAATCACACGTTAGCTCAACCATCCCGTGGGGGAACAATCCCATAGAAGTTAAGAACAATTTATTTTTACAATGACAGCCTACCCTTGTTTAATCCGGATGATGCTGGGCCAGGTGAGAATAATGAAAATCTTTGTACCATTGTTGGAGTTTTATATGCATATTAGGATAACATTATCTAAACTGTAATACTAACTAACTGTAACACAGTTTTGTTTTTCATTTCAGGGGGTCAAGCAATGGCGACAAGGTTGTCAAGGCATATTTTGAAACTTAATAACAAAATCAGGGCATCAATAAAACTGAATAACCTGAATAGGCGTGCCATACCATTCTCCAATGTCCCTCAACTGCTGACTTTCAAGGTGACAATAAATCTTGAAGGTGATGTCTGGAGAGTTTCTGTTTAACCTCAAACAAAAACAAGCTTTTCTTGCTATGAGAAAGCTTGAATGTAGACCTTACCACATTGTTCATTAATGTTTATTTAAATAATCAGACTGTTCTTGCTTTTCTTTTGTCCTGGAAAAATGTTTGGATTTCTTTATACTGTAATTGTAAATAACATTTATCAAATGAATGTTGTTATCACTCTCTCCTTGGTGAGGATCACAGGACAACAGATAGCCCAGACCCCCTCTCTCCCATACCCCCTCTCTCCCATAAACGGATCGAGTTCAACAGAGCGACAAAGACATCCACACCTAAATATATACATTGCAAATATTTTCCAATGAGCAGTCGTTCATGTGCAAAGTATGCATATTCCCATGAGCATAGCTTTTCATGTATGTACGATAAGTCCCCTCTTTGTCTCTCCCCACCCCCTTTCCATTGTGCAACAAGCCGTCATATCGGGTTAGTCCACTAGGGAATTTTCATTGCATTATGTTAGTAATCAATATAACCTATACCACGTGTTTGTAATTGTGTGATTTAGTTAGTAAACAAACAAATAAGCCAATTTGTGTATCGCTGATTCATCACTTAGGCTAGAGTTCGTGCAGATATCCAAGGATTATGCAACGTTTCTGAATAAGACCGGTATGAGAAAATGATTGATTAATGACTGGTATGATATTAATAAATTCTTGAGTTAATTCGGGAAACGGTAACTCCCGAAACTTTTCCCGTGATGCCCCAAATTACTAATTAATTAATTGTTACATGATTAATTTAATTGAGTAATAATGAAACGTAGGAGGTAATTATTCAATGAATAGCAGTCATCACATTAATGATAGTCATGTCATGACAATGTGTCAACAATGAATGTGTCTGGTTGGTTATGTTTTTCACTTTGGATGTACCAGAGTAAAAAGTATTATCAATGTAATGGATATGAAACAAGAAGCATTTGTCTTGTGTTTACCAAGGTAATGTATTTCCATTGCCACTTTTTATTGACATAATTTATCTATTAATATGTGTAGACTTTTACTGAACCAAAAATAGAACCCCAGGTGTTCTTCAATTAACCAAAATTGGATCCATATTGAACCCTGTATGGTGCCATTCATTAATTATTGCTACAACTACAAAATATTATAGCATATTAAACCGGGTGGTACCGGTGAATAGGCTGATTTGACTTATGTCTAAACTCAGCAAAAAAGAAACATCCACGCACTGTCAACTGCGTTTATTTTCAGTAAACTTGTAAATATTTGTATGAACATAACAAGATTCAACAACTGAGACATACAGTGGGGCAAAAAAGTATTTAGTCAGCCACCACTTGTGCAAGTTCTCCCACTTAAAAAGATGAGAGAGTCCTGTAATTTTCATCATAGGTACACTTCAACTATGACAGACAAAATGAGAAAAAAAATACAGAAAATCACATTGTAGGATTTTTAATGAATTTATTTGCAAATTATGGTGGAAAACAAGTATTTGGTCAATAACAAAAGTTTATCTCAATACTTTGTTATATACCCTTTGTTGGCAATGACAGAGGTCAAATGTTTTCTGTAAGTCTTCACAAGGTTTTCACATACTATTGCTGGTATTTTGGCCCATTCCTCCATGCAGATCTCCTCTAGAGCAGTGATGTTTTGGGGCTGTTGCTGGGAAACACGGACTTTCAACTCCCTCCAAAGATTTTCTATGGGGTTGAGATCTGGAGACTGGCTAGGACCTTCAAATGCTTCTTACGAAGCCACTCCTTCGTTGCCCGGGCGGTGTGTTTGGGGTCATTGTCGTGCTGAAAGACCTAGCCACGTTTCATCTTCAATGCCCTTGCTGATGGAAGGAGATTTTCACTCAAAATCTCACGATACATGGCCCCATTCATTCTTTCCTTTACACGGATCAGTCGTCCTGGTCCCTTTGTAGAAAAACAGCCCCAAAGCATGTTGTTTCCACCCCCATGCTTCACAGTAGGTATGGTGTTCTTTGGATGCAACTCAGCATTCTTTGTCCTCCAAACACGACGTGTTGAGTTTTTACCAAAAAGTTATATTATGTTTTCATCTGACATTCTCCCAATCTTCTTCTGGTTCATCCATATGCTCTCTAGCAAACTTCAGACGGGCCTGGACATGTACTGGGGGACACGTCTGGCACTGCAGGATTTGAGTCCCTGGCGGCGTGGTGTGTTACTGACGGTAGGCTTTGTTACTCTGGTCCCAGCTCTCTGCAGGTCATTCACTAGGTCCCCCCGTGTGGTTCTGGGATTTTTGCTCACCGTTCTTGTGATCATTTTGACCCCACGGGGTGAGATCTTGCGTGGAGCCCCAGATCGAGGGAGATTATCAGTGGTCTTATATGTCTTCCATTTCCTAATAATTGCTCCCACAGTTGATTTCTTCAAACCAAGCTGCTTACCTATTGCAGATTCAGTCTTCCCAGCCTGGTGCAGGTCTACAATTTTGTTTCTGGTGTCCTTCGACAGCTCTTTTGTCTTGGCCATAGTGGAGTTTGGAGTGTGACTGTTTGAGGTTGTGGACAGGTGTCTTTTATACTGATAACAAGTTCAAACAGGTGCCATTAATACAGGTAACGAGTGGAGGACAGAGGAGCCTCTTAACGAAGTTGTTACAGGTCTGTGAGAGACAGAAGTCTTGCTTGTTTGTAGGTGACCAAATAATTATTTTCCACCATAATTTGCAAATTAAAAATCCTACAATGTGATTTTCTGGAAAATGTTTTCTCATTTTGTCTGTCATAGTTGGTGTACCTATGATGGAAATTACAGGCCTCTCATATTTTTAAGTGGGAGAACTTGCACAATTGGTGGCTGACTAAATACTTTTTTGCCCCACTGTAAACTGAACAAGTTCCACAGACATGTGACTAACAGAAATTGAATAATGTGTCCCTGAACAAAGGAGGGGTCAAAATCAAAAGTAACAACAGTCGGTATCTGGTGTGGCCACCAGCTGCATTAAGTACTGCAGTGCATCTCCTCCTCATGGACTGCACCAGATTTGCCAGTTCTTGCTGTGAGATGTTACCCCACTCTTCCACCAAAGGCAACTGCAAGTTCCCAGACACTTCTGGGGGGAATGGCCCTGGCCCTCACCCTCCGATCCAAAAGGTCCCAGACGTGCTCAATGGGATTGAGGGTTCGTTGCTGACCATGGCAGAACACTGACATTCCTGCCTTGCAGGAAATCACACACAGAACGAGCAGTATGGCTGGTGGCATTGTCATGCTGGAGGGTCATGTCAGGATGAACCTGCAGGAAGGGTAACACATGAGGGAGGAGGATGTCTTCCCTGTAACGCACAGTGTTGTGATTGCCTAAAATGACAACAAGCTGAGTCCGATGATGCTTTGACACACCGCCCCAGACCATGACGGACCCTCCACCTCCAAATTGATCCCGCTCCAGAGTACAGGCCTCGGTGTAACGCTCATTCCTTTGACGATAAACGCGAATCTGACCATCACCCCTGTTGAGACAAAACCGCAACTCATCAGTGAAGAGCACTTTTTGCCAGTCCTGTCTGGTCCAGCGACGATGGGTTTGTGCCCATAGGCGACGGTGATGTCTGGTGATGACCTGCCTTGAACAGGCCTACAAGCCCTCAATCCAGCTTCCCTCAGCCTATTGTGGACAGTCTGAGCACTGATGGAAGGATTGTGCGTTCCTGGTATAACTCGGGCAGTTGTTGCAATCCTGTACCACAGATGTGATGTTCAGATGTACCGATCCTGTGCAGGTCTTGTTACGTGGTCTGCCACTGCGAGTATGATCAGCTGTCCTTCCTGTCTCCCTGTAGTGCAGTCTTAGGCGTCTCACAGTACAGACATTGCAATTTATTGCCCTGGCCACATCTTCAGTCCTCATGCCTCCTTGCAGCATGCCTAAGGCACGTTCATGCAGATGAGCAGGGACCCTTAACGATCGTTCCACAGGTGCATATTCATGAACTGCTTATGGTTCATTGAACTAGCATGGGAAACAGTGTTTAAACACTTTACAATGTAGATCTGTGAAGTTATTTGGATTTTTACTAATTATCTTTGAAAGACAGGGTCCTGAAAAAGGGACATTTCTTTTTATGCTGAGTTTATCTGTCAACATAGTCTATATAAAAACTATACAAATAAGTATATGAACTTACATTTATTCTCTCCGGTAGGCTTTTGTGTTTGCATCATATTGCTAGGCCATGAATAGATTGACATATAACATAGCTGCACACAAAGGGACCCTTATAAAATATTGTTTGCCCCACATTTCAAGCTTGTATATTAATGACCGGAAAACACCTTTTAAAAAAGTGCACCATTTAAAACTTTGAATTAGCATGTGCTGGTGCAGTATAGCTTTATTAGGGTTCCAATGAATGTACATATCCTTTTACAAGTCAATTACAGTGATATTGGGAAGTATATTTATCTATTAGAAACTAATTAGGCGTATTGAAGGGGGAAAAAAACTACTAAATGGCGACATACTGTACCTGCAGTTAACTTTTCCGGTTTAGGGAATGTAATTTAAGTTATTATATTCACAATAATTATTTAATAGAAACTGTGATTCAAATGAAACGAAGTGTTAAATCAATGAAAGTTAGATGGAGCAACAATAATGTATGAATATCAAAAATAAATAATACAATTCCGACTTCTGAGACATGAACTACATAACCCGGTTGCGCCGTACCCGGCCGGAAGACCACAGCACCAAAACAAGAGCTGTGTTCGAATACCCATACTAACATACTGTATACTACATATATACACACACACTATAAATTCAATTTAGTATACTGTAAATTAACGGTATTGTTTCAGTTGAGCGCACTAGTGCTTCGCCTGTCTAACGGAAGTTGATGCTCTTGCTAGCATAACAAATGACTAGAGAGACATTGATTTCGGGTGCGTTTGTAAATTCAAATCTGGATTGCCAGAGTACATTGTCAGATTGAATTTACTACCGGACAATTTTACAACGCTCTGGATTTACGAATGTCCAGAGTGCACTCTGGCACTCCAGAATTTAGAGCGTTTCGCTCTCGGAGCGCACACTGGACGCTCTGGCCGAGGAGTAGGGTTGAGCCGAGCGTTCAACAGCATTCAAGCACCCAAGCTAACTGGCTAACTTTGGCTAGCTACTTCCAGACACAAACGAGAGAACACCTCACTCTGATCATTTTACTCGCCATAGCAGAGCTGGTTAGGCTGTTTTCCTGTTATCCAGAGTGTTGGTGACTGTAACTGTGCTGCTGGCAACAATTTATTGAAGCTTTTTTTTGCCAACGTTTTCTGACACCGGCCATATTCAACAGGTGTTGAGCGTTCGTAAATTCATAAATTATTATGTGCTCCGGCACACAGATGAGTGCTCTGAAATCGGAGTAGATAGTTAATTCTGGCTATGTCCATTGAAATGCAAAATGACTATACCACTTAACTAAGAATGATGTGAATAATCAAGTCAATAAACATTGGGTAGTAAGTTAGATAGTTAAGTAGTTTCCTGGTAAGTTCGATGTATTAGTAGTCAGCTAATGTTAGGTAACTAGCTAACATACTGGTACATAATGCTGTAATGCTATGCTGTTCGTAAGGATAGCGTAGCCAACAAAATGTCAGCCAACATAACGTAACGTAATTTATTTGAGAAGTCATTACTTTATTACATTGCTAAACAGTTGTCATAATTAGTTAAAGCAATGAATTTGTATCCGCTCTCGTCAGACTTCGGCTGCAAATTTTCCGCCATTTTCTTCAAATTTGAGAACTTTGAAGCCACGCTCATTTTCTGAAGGATTGCAATTATGGGACATAAAAGGAACAGAAATAGTGTCCACTGCTTGTATACTTCATATTTTTATCACTTCCTGATAAACTCAGTCACCGTGTCAGTGTATACGTCAATTCTTAAAGGCAACCCGGAACATATCCCAGTCCGCGTGATCAAAACAATCCTGAAGCATGTATTCCGATTGATCAGATCAGCTTTGAATAGACCTTAGCTTGGGTACTACGGTGTCATCAGGTGCACCTACCTTTGACACTAAACTGTGCAAATGGAGCCATTCACACTCTTTCATTCCATTGAAAGACAGACATCAGACACACCTAAATAGTGTACTATAATTAACTTGAAAGAAATATGTGAATGCATAGTTCAAAACAGTAAAAGAAATGTCAAGCAATGTCAGTGTTATGTCATGCTTAAAGTGTTAGACTCTGGGGATCTCCGCATGATTCTTTATCCACGCCGTCATCTGCTCTTTGAGGGCGAATCTCTGGGTGAATCTGGAAGAGTGGTGCTTGTCCATTTAAAAAAAATGTGTTCCTCTGCTGAGACTTAGGGTTCTATTCAGTCTGCAAGCTGAAGCGTAACAGATTCTGCGATTAGACATTAAGGTAATTTCTGGTTGAGCCATCATATGCAGCTTTTACCATGAATGCAGCCACCACTAATGCGGGAACATTTCCTTTAAATTTCAATCACGCTGTAAAGCTGAACATCTGCAATGCGGAATGAATAGTGCCCTAAAGCTCACTGTAAAGGCTGGTATACAGTAGGTCTATTGACATGTCTGTAGAGAGTTGTCGTAATGACATCATGAACATTCTATTGTCGTCCGACATAAAACTTGTCATTAGTATAATGTATTAACACAAAAATGACAGCCTGGTGGTCTAAAATAGCATAACTGCGGTATTTTAATATCAATAAACCCATCGGTTTTATGAATTTAGTATATGTCAATCTAGCAATCCAAGCAACTACTGTAAAAGCAACTTTTTAAACAATGTTTTGGTTCGTTTCTAGCTTATCTGGCTAGCCAGTTCAAATAATGACCATATCATAGCTTTAGCTCATTGTTAATCATTATTACAGGAGAAATGAACTCACAACAAGATAATTATTGAATTTTGATTCATTTTTTATTTAACCTTCCCTATCTGACTGAGTGCCGGGGGACAGTTCATGTCAGAACATGTTAATAGGCTTGAGCAGTGCTTGCCTCACTCCAAGCCTTTTATGCAACTCCCTGACAGATCTCAGCCAGTGTTTCTTGGCTGTGCTCGCCTTTTCGGTCACACTTTATTTAGATGTTCCATCAGTAAATGCTCTACAGATGGTCATACTATACAAAATAATACAGTATATGGAATGTGTCCAAAAGTGATAATCTATTTTTTGTGTCACATGTCTATGCCCTTTTATGGACATCCTGTCTGGATGTTCTCACGCTATCGAGTGAGTGCTTTTGGGTAAAGCAAATGTTTGCAATAAAAATGTCCTGGCTATTATGTGTAGTGACCTTAAACTGAAATAAAATGTGAAACAGTTGGGAAATTTTGTACTGAACTTATGGATCTGCTGTTTATGGAGCTTGTATATGAAAAAGTAATTTCCGGGGTAGATCTGCCTGAGTATAATTCATCTTACCTGTCCTGTGCCATGTCTAACACAGATCAACTACAGAAGACCTGTATCCTAGACCAATTCTAGGTGTACTTCATGTCTTTGACACAATGACAAAACCATCTTAAGCCATTTTCTCCTGCGTTTCGCTTGAGAGAGTGGCTTAAGATAAGACTTGCTCCATGTTAGATCAAACAGGCCCTGAGTGGAACATCCCTGCCTGGGTACACATTGGAAGAGGAAGTCTGTGGGTGAGATGATTTGAAAGCCATAAGAATTTCTTCAGTGGTATATAGTCCAGACTCCAAAGTGACAATTTTAGGTTGTGCCGAATTCAATAGCTCAAATGCAACCAAATCTGTTTGTGCATGCTTTGGAAAATACATACGAACTGAGGTCAACTATTTTGTACCTGTCTTTAGCTTTAGGAGGGGAGATTATTTTAAAGTGCTTGATATGATGAAACAAGTACAACAGTTTTTTCACCATTGTGAACATTTACAACGATGGGCTCTTCTGTCCTCAAGACATAATTTGGGTTTAAAGGCAAGAAGGAATAGAAAACATACGAAACCTGGAAGGTCCTGGAGATCCAGCGTGGAAGAGACATTGTCTGACGCGCTTACAGCTTGTAGATGGGGATTTATAGACTAATGGGGGTGTTGGTTTACAATAGATCCTTGCCAAGGCCTTTTTCTCTAAGAAAGGAATTAAAGAATAATAATTTAAAATAAACATGAGGTATAGTTTCATAATGCATAGTACACTTTTTAATAATTGTAACATGTAGGCATTCATGTATTAACATTTTAGACAAAAATAAAAGGTTTTAAAAAGATAATTGTATTTACCTTCAATGAAATATCAGGCTCTGTCTCTCCGCAAGGTTGTGTGTGTGTATGCGTGTGTGTGAGGCAAGGTGTTAGGTCACAAGCTATGGGTTTACACAGAGGAAAATACTCAAGGACTTTTTTTAAATAGTCATTGTAATATGTTTAAATGTGGGTCGTAACATTTTGAAGGAAAAAAATAAAGGGTTTTAAAAAGCAGCATGTATTTACATTAATGGAATTATATATCTCTTCCTCTGGCCTTCTGTCTCTTGTCCTCGGGCCCTCTGGCTGCATGGTAGGTGTCAAGTTACGAGCTGTGGGTTGACACACAGAGAGAGAGAGAGAGAGAACCCTGATCAAGGAGCAAAGGCCTTATTTTCCATGAATACATTTAAAAAGTCTTTCCTAAAACAAAATTACTATACATAAACATTTAATGGGTATTAAATGTAGCATTGTTTAATAATATGTATGATTTATATACATTTAGTAAAAATATTTGTTTTTTAAAGAGGTATAGTTTTATATTGTATAGTAAACTTTTAATAATATGTATGTTTAAAGGTCTGTACTAAATATTTAGAATTAAATTAAGTGGTTTAAAAATGTATTTACCTTCATAGAGATTTCATTCTGTCTGTCTCCCCAATCTGTTTATCTCTACACAAGAGAAAGTTGTTTGTAGGGGTGTCTGTGTGTCTTTCAAAACAACTGTCCAGGGGGCCTCCAAGGATGTCCGGACCCCCAAACAGTTGTGACCATCCTGGGCGTCCGGATCTCTGTCTCTCACCGCAGCAGGTTACTGTATGTACATAAGGGTAACCCCAAACAACTGTTGTTTATTCCCCTGAGGATGCCCAAGGATGGAATGTACTTTGTATGTCTCTGTTAATTACACCCTCTTTGAAATGGTTATTGTATTATTTTTATTTTATTTTTAAAGATGGCCCCATTTCAATGCTGACCGAAACAGATCCCCTGAATAACATTTTTACAGTGGGTTAAATCAAAGGGTTAAAACGCAGCATAGGAAATAACCTTTTTCATATCATTCATCTAAAATGTTGTTTTGCTTGCAAAAGCCCCCAGGCGAATGCTAATTCCTTGACAAAACACTTCAAGTTGGTCCACAGACATTGTCCAGGAAAGACACGGTCTTAAATGCGGTGAGGCTGGTTGTTCACAAGTTTATGGCACCTTTTCTGGGTTCAGAAAGCATCTTAAAAAGCACATGAACCTTCTGATCATGAAGGCCCCTCTACAGCTGAATTACATATCAGTAATTTTGATTACTTGCCATCAACTAGTTCCCCTTCTGCCTCAGTCCTTGTCAATAAGAGTCTTGTAGACAGCTGAGCTGCAACCATAGCTGAACTTAGTGGCAGGTGTAGGTGAAACAACCATTAACTCTTTGGTAATTTCCATGGGTGAGATAGTTGATGATATTCATAATCAAGCTAAAGAATCTGTGAAGAAGTGTCTGTCTATACAGGAGCCTATTAAAAGTGACATTGAGTGTAAAATTGATCAGTGTTTTGAAAAAATTGAAAATCATTTTGGTGTATTAAATTCTGAAAGTAAGAGAAGGCAGTATTTTACAGAAAAGTGGGGAAGGGTAGACCCAGTGAACACGTTCTTGGTACAAGATTTGATACACAACGCAATCGGACTACTGGAGGCTATGATCAAATTGTTGTTACTGATACATTTGTTAACATCCCAATTTTGAAAACATTAGTTTATTTACAAACAACCTAAAGGAGATGCAGACCTGATTCCAGTTCAAGAAAACTTTATGACTTATCTGTTCAAGAGCCATGATCTATTTTCAAAACAGAAGCATGCTATTCAGATACAGCTTTTCTATGATGATTTTGAAACAGCAAATCCTCTTGGATCAAAACAGGGAATACATAAATTATGAGCAATCTATTTCACCAAAGTTCAACTAATTTCTGCTTAATATTCATTTGGTTGCTTTATTTCATGCCCAAGACGTTAAAACATATGGCTTTTCTAAAATACTTGATCCAATTGTGCAGGATATTCAAGTACTTGAGAGGGATGGAATTATGGTCCCCTTGTATGATAAACCAGTGTATGGAACTATTGTGACAACCTTGGTCTTCACTGTGTATTTGGTTTTGTTGCATCATTCAGTGCCACATATTGTTGCCGCTTTTGCCTTGCTGAGAAAGAGGACTCAGACTGAATTTGATGAAGATTCACCCAAGATAGTAATGTGAACTCGAGCACTTCATGCAGAACAATGCCAAAAAAAAGACAAATCCCAGTCTTCCCTATGTGATGGGTGTTAAACTCCTTGCAGTACTTCAATACATGTGAAAACTTGTCTGTCAATATTATGCATGATATCTTGGAGTGGCACAATATGAAATGAAACTGCTAATACTGCACTTGTCTATCAAGTACACAACATCAAATGAAATAGACAGGAGAATAAAGAGCATTAACTATGGTTACATGGAGCAAAACAACAAGCCTCCTGCTGTGAAGTTAGGAAAGGACTAATGACTTGGGGTTAAATGCTATCCAGTCCTGGTGTTTACTTCGCAATCTACCACTTATC
This sequence comes from Oncorhynchus nerka, assembly GCF_034236695.1. Lineage (NCBI taxonomy): Eukaryota > Metazoa > Chordata > Actinopteri > Salmoniformes > Salmonidae > Oncorhynchus > Oncorhynchus nerka. The sequence continues at coordinate 33,351,602 of NC_088418.1, forward strand.
TTTGGAGACTTAGTTTGTCCAAATGATCTACACTGGTATTTACTGTTGCTTCAGATAATACACTGCTCAAAAAAATAAAGGGAACACTTAAACAACACAATGTAACTCCAAGTCAATCACACTTCTGTGAAATCAAACTGTCCACTTAGGAAGCAACACTGATTGACAATAAATTTCACATGCTGTTGAGCAAATGGAATAGACAACAGGTGGATATTATAGGCAATTAGCAAGACACTCCCAATAAAGGATTGGTTCTACAGGTGGTGACCACAGACCACTTCTCAGTTCCTATGCTTCCTGGCTGATGTTTTGGTCACTTTTGAATGCTGGCGGTGCTTTCACTCTAGTGGTAGCATGAGACGGAGTCAACAACCCACACAAGTGGCTCAGGTAGTGCAGCTCATCCATGATGGCACATCAATGCGAGCTGTGGCAAGAAGGTTTGCTGTGTCTGTCAGCGTAGTGTCCAGAGAGTGGAGGCGCTACCAGGAGACAGGCCAGTACATCAGGAGATGTGGAGGAGGCCGTAGGAGGGCAACAACCCAGCAGCAGGACCGCTACCTCCGCCTTTGTGCAAGGAGGAGCACTGCCAGAGCCCTGCAAAATGACCTCCAGCAGGCCACAAATGTGCATGTGTCTGCTCAAATGGTCAGAAACAGACTCCATGAGGGTGGTATGAGGGCCCGACGTCCACAGGTGTGCTTACAGCCCAACACCATGCAGGACGTTTGGCATTTGCCAGAGAACACCAAGATTGGCAAATTCGCCACTGGAGCCCTGTGCTCTTCACAGATGAAAGCAGGTTCACACTAAGCACGTGACAGAGTCTGGAGACGCCGTGGAGAAAGTTCTGCTGCCTGCAACATCCTCCAGCATGACCGGTTTGGCGGTGGGTCAGTCCTGGTATGGGGTGGCATTTTTGGGGGGGCCGCACAGCCCTCCATGTGCTCGCCAGAGGTAGCCTGACTGCCATTAGGTACCGAGATGAGATCCTCAGACCCCTTGTGAGACCAGATGCTGGCCCTGGGTTCCTCCTAATGCAAGACAATGCATGTGGCTGGAGTGGGTCAGCAGTTCCTGCAAGAGGAAGGCATTGATGCTATGGACTGGCCCGCCCGTTCCCCAGACCTGAATCCAATTGAGCACATCTGGGACATCATGTCTCGCTCCATCCACCAATGCCACGTTGCACCACAGACTGTCCACACACACAATTGGTTAGAGCCTGTAAGTAAGCATTTTGGCGCACGTGACATATAAACTTTGATTTGACAATAGTAATATTTTCAGTGTCAAAATCAGGTGGAATTTTTGAAAGCTAATTATTCATAGAAATAAATGTGATGAAAATAGGGTTTTGTAAATCCTGGTGGATTTTAGTAAGATATTGAAGTAAAAGACAGTGTTATTTATTACATTATGAAAATTGTTTAGTTATTCATAATTGTCACGACTTCTGCCGAAGTCAGCCCCTCTCCTTGTTCGGGCGATCGACGTCACCGGCTTTCTAGCCATCGCCGCTCCATTTTTCGTATATCTATTTGTCTTGTCTTGTTTCCATACACACCTGGTTTTCATTTCCCCAATTAAGCTTCTTGTATTTAACCCTCTGTTTCCCCATCATGTTTTGTTTGTAATTGTTTTCATGTTAGGTAGTGTTAGTTTACGCGCTCTATATTTATCGTCCGTTTTTTTGAGCGTGTTTGTTTCATGTCGTGCTCTCGTTTTTGGAACTATAATAAAAGTGCGCCTGTTCATTGTATCTGCTCTCCTGCACTTGACTTCTCCTCCAATACACCATCTTGACAATAATAGAACTTCAAAACAGCATTCAGTGGAACAGAAGAAAATGTGCAGCACAATAAACAGTGCAATTAGCTAACACAAATACAATATTACCATTAGAAGCCAACACACACAGCAAGCTACCAGATTTCATTAATTTAAAAAACATTTATTTGTACTGCAGTTTTACTGCATTTGAACAGTAATGCGTTTTTGTAAGGGTATCCTGTATTATTGTGCATGTTTATATTTAATGCTGGTGAATGTGCATTTTTCAATTGGGTGGACTGCAACTATGTAAAACACTGCCATAGCCTGTATAAAAGCACAAGCATTTATAGCATCGGTGATTCTCTAAATTAGGGACCATCTCTGATAGCTATAGGACTGCAGAGACTGTCACAAATGTTTGCTTTTAATGACCTAGCAAATTCCATGACTTGAGGGTGAAGTATATCACACATTTTAAAATTGTATTATTGTATTTCCACACCTGCCGAATAAAAACCTAAAATGGCCCTACTCCTGAACAGGTTAATCGGGCCTGACTGGGTACAGTATGCCACGAGACCCTAACCTGCTTTGGTGTGCTCTGCCGGCTGTTTGCCAAATGTGCTAAACTGAATCATTCAAACCTTGCTTAAAAAGAACATTACTCCAACTGTAATAATTGTAATGGTTCTAGTGTCTTGTATGCAGTGGGTGCATGGCCCACAAACACTGCCGATGCTTATATAGATTGATATGAGTAGCATTTAGATATAACTGGTTAGTAGTTTAATCAGATTTCAACTAAAAACAGATATCAACCAAAATAAAACTTATTTCTTTAAAACACGTCTTAATCTGGATGCGATCTGGTTATAAGGCATCCTGACCAGATTTCAACCAGTAAAATACATCGTATGCCCACTGGGAGCCTATTCCTGTCTAGAAAAAAATCATTCCAAATAGGCTAATAAAGCCTGATTTGGCCACAGAGGATCATTAGCTTATTTAACAAATCGCATTGCCTACAAGTCGGAAGGAAAGGCAGCCCACACAATTTGTACAGCACTCGCTTGTTCAGTTGCTACTGTCAGTGAAAAGGAGAGAGGCCCAGCCAGGCATATCACTGTAAAGCGAAGACAATTAAAACATGAATCTGTTAAACTTAATTGAGCGAACAACCGCAGCCTATATATGGTCTTATTGGCATCGGGATATCCCCAATGATTGTGCACTGCACATATTCACTCTTTATCACTGTTGGGTCAGTGCCACTTGAAAGTTTGTTTTTGGACAATAACTTCATCCTCCAGTTTAGTTGGATGTCAAATTCTACAGTATTTGTGTGTCCCCTTTTTGCTAACTTATGGACAATGTCGTTTTTATTGAGCTGTTTGTCAGTGTCAACAGAGTAGGCTACTTTGTAGAATGGGTTGGGGTTAAATGTCTCTCAGGATTAAACACCACTTACTGTCAGCCCAAAAAAATGGAACACTTTCCCTGGATACCACTAGTCTTGCTCAACTAAAAATGTAGTCTGTCTCATCTCAACTTTTTAAGTAACTCCCCAAAAAATAATTTCATTGACAACCATGAATGCTGTTGTCATTGAACATAATTTTGCCTGACGGTTTTGATATCCGTTCATCATGATCGATTACACTTAATGGCACAACAAGCTTAATACCAATATAGAATATATATATATATATATATATATACAGTGCCTTGCGAAAGTATTCGGCCCCCTTGAACTTTGCGACCTTTTGCCACATTTCAAACAAAGATATAAAACTGTATTTTTTTGTGAAGAATCAACAACAAGTGGGACACATTCATGAAGTGGAACGACATTTATTGGATATTTCAAACTTTTTTACCAAATCAAAAACTGAAAAATTGGGCGTGCAAAATTATTCAGCCCCCTTAAGTTAATACTTTGTAGCGCCACCTTTTGCTGCGATTACAGCTGTAAGTCGCTTGGGGTATGTCTCTATCAGTTTTGCACATCGAGAGACTGACATTTTTTCCCATTCCTCCTTGCAAAACAGCTCGAGCTCAGTGAGGTTGGATGGAGAGCATTTGTGAACAGCAGTTTTCAGTTCTTTCCACAGATTCTCGATTGGATTCAGGTCTGGACTTTGACTTGGCCATTCTAACACCTGGATATGTTTATTTTTGAACCATTCCATTGTAGATTTTGCTTTATGTTTTGGATCATTGTCTTGTTGGAAGACAAATCTCCGTCCCAGTCTCAGGTCTTTTGCAGACTCCATCAGGTTTTCTTCCAGAATGGTCCTGTATTTGGCTCCATCCATCTTCCCATCAATTTTAACCATCTTCCCTGTCCCTGCTGAAGAAAAGCAGGCCCAAACCATGATGCTGCCACCACCACGTTTGACAGTGGGGATGGTGTGTTCAGGGTGATGAGCTGTGTTGCTTTTACGCCAAACATAACGTTTTGCATTGTTGCCAAAAAGTTCAATTTTCATCTGACCAGAGCACCTTCTTCCACATGTTTGGTGTGTCTCCCAGGTGGCTTGTGGCAAACTTTAAATGACACTTTTTATGGATATCTTTAAGAAATGGCTTTCTTCTTGCCACTCTTCCATAAAGGCCAGATTTGTGCAATATACGACTGATTGTTGTCCTATGGACAGAGTCTCCCACCTCAGCTGTAGATCTCTGCAGTTCATCCAGAGTGATCATGGGCCTCTTGGCTGCATCTCTGATCAGTCTTCTCCTTGTATGAGCTGAAAGTTTAGAGGGACGGCCAGGTCTTGGTAGATTTGCAGTGGTCTGATACTCCTTCCATTTCAATATTATCGCTTGCACAGTGCTCCTTGGGATGTTTAAAGCTTGGGAAATCTTTTTGTATCCAAATCCGGCTTTAAACTTCTTCACAACAGTGTCTCGGACCTGCCTGGTGTGTTCCTTGTTCTTCATGATGCTCTCTGCGCTTTTAACGGACCTCTGAGACTATCACAGTGCAGGTGCATTTATACGGAGACTTGATTACACACAGGTGGATTGTATTTATCATCATTAGTCATTTAGGTCAACATTGGATCATTCAGAGATCCTCACTGAACTTCTGGAGAGAGTTTGCTGCACTGAAAGTAAAGGGGCTGAATAATTTTGCACGCCCAATTTTTCAGTTTTTGATTTGTTAAAAAAGTTTGAAATATCCAATAAATGTCGTTCCACGTCATGATTGTGTCCCACTTGTTGTTGATTCTTCACAAAAAAATACAGTTTTATATCTTTATGTTTGAAGCCTGAAATGTGGCAAAAGGTCGCAAAGTTCAAGGGGGCCGAATACTTTCGCAAGGCACTGTATCTCCCTCACTAGCTTTAAGCACCAACTGTCAGAGCAGCTCACAGATTACTGCACCTGTACATAGCCCACCTATAATTTAGCCCAAACAACTACCTCTTTCCCAACTGTATTTAATTTATTTATTTATTTTGCTCCTTTGCACCCCATTATTTTTATTTCTACTTTGCACATTCTTCCATTGCAAAACTACCATTCCAGTGTTTTACTTGCTATATTGTATTTACTTTGCCACCATGGCCTTTTTTGCCTTTACCTCCCTTCTCACCTCATTTGCTCACATTGTATATAGACTTGTTTATACTGTATTATTGACTGTATGTTTGTTTTACTCCATGTGTAACTCTGTGTCGTTGTATCTGTCGAACTGCTTTGCTTTATCTTGGCCAGGTCGCAATTGTAAATGAGAACTTCTTCTCAACTTGCCTACCTGGTTAAATAAAGGTGAAATAAAAATAAAATAAATAAATATATCTAAATCTTACAAAATGTAGCTTTTTTTCTGTCAGGAAATAGACATTTCCCTTAAGGGGGCATTTCCTCCAAGTTACCACAATTTGTCATACTAACAAAAAAAAAATTCTGCTAATGTCTCCAGTCATTATATGTGTAGAAGAATTGCATGAAATATGTTTATAAAAAGTCCACATTTTTCCCATGCAAAGAAATCTGATTTAGCATATAGCTAAGCCTACTCTATGCTATACGACGTGCTCAGCCATGCATTGAATGGTCATTTTTGCAAACAGTGATAGAGTTATTGTTACACGGAGTGGAACAAGGGAACCCAAGAGCAGACTTAGACGAGGAAACTGGGATGAAGTAACCAAAGGTATTTATTGAAACACGGGGAAGATGGAGTGCAGGTCAGAGGAAGCGAAACGGAGGTGGAGGTGAGAGTAGTGAGAGGTGCTGCCAGACGGCTGTAGTTGCGGATGAAACGTCTGTAAAAATGTGCAAACTTCAGGAAATGCTGTAGCTGCTTCAGGTTGGAGGGCACAGGGCACTCTGTGACTGCCATGACCTTGGCGGGGTCCAAACACAACTGTCCCTGTGCAAAAATATAACCCAGGAAAGACACTTTGGCAGTATGGAACTCACATTTTTCAGCTTTATTCAAAAGCTTATTCTCCAACAGCCGTTGAAGAACGTGTTGCTGGTGAGCCTCAGGGTCCTTGGAAAAAAAATCAGGATGTCATCTAAATTAGACAAAAAATGAAGCATCCAATCACATCCCTCAGCACGTCATTGACTAGGTTCTGGAAAACAGCAGGGGCGTTAGGAAGACCAAAAGGCATGACCAAATACTCAGTGACCAAGTGTTGAACGTAGTCTTCCACACGTCCTCCTCTCTTATGCGGACAAGGTGGTAGACATTCCGGAGGTAGAGTTTGGTAAACACCGTGGCACCATGGAGGGGGGCAAAAGCAGAGCTGATGAGTGGCAAGGGGTACTTGTTCTAAACAGTGATATTATTCAGCCCACAGAAGTCTATGCACGGCCTCAGTGACCCATCCTTCTTCACAATGAAAAACCCAGCACCCACCAGGGAGTAAGATGGCTTGATAAGACCTGCAGCTAGAGAATCCTGAATGTACCTCTCCATAGCCTCTTGCTTGGGACGAGAGAGGTTAAACAACCAGCTACTGGAGAGAGGAGCTCCAGGCTGGAGACCAATGGCGCAGTCGTATTGGCGATGAGGTAGCAACAGGGTGTGGTGGAGGGGGTAGAGGGCGTTGCAGGAGCAGATGTGACAGTTATATTATTAGCCTAAATTATGACTATCCCATCTACTCATCACTGTATGAATAGTAGGCCATCTGACATACAACTACAAATGCGATGATCCATGGAATGCTTTATTATAGAGGTACATTTTTAGGGTGAAAATTAGCTTCCCCAAACTTGAAACTCACAAGCTGCCTATGTAGACATTCCTTTGTCCCATGCCCTCCTGCACACTTCTCACATCTCAGAATCTCCCTCCTACACACTGCTGCTACATCACCATAAACTTGACACCTTAGTTTGTTTGGCACAAAAGCTCTCATGGACATATCCTTTCAAGCTTAACATCCTTATCATTTATCGCCCTCCAGGTTCCCTCGGAGAGTTCATCAATGAGCTTGATGCCTTGATAAGCTCCTTTCCTGAGGACGGCTCACCTCTCACACTTCTGGGCGACTTTAACCTCCCCACGTCTACCTTTGACTCATTCCTCTCTGCCTCCTTCTTTCCACTCCTCTCCTCTTTTGACCTCTCCCTCTCACCTTCCCCCCCTACTCACAAGGCAGGCAATACGCTCGACCTCATCTTTACTAGATGCTGTTCTTCCACTAACCTCATTGCAACTCCCCTCCAAGTCTCCGACCACTACCTTGTATCCTTTTCCCTCTCGCTCTCATCCAACACTTCCCACACTGCCCCTACTCGGATGGTATCGCGCCGTCCCAACCTTCGCTCTCTCTCCCCCGCTACTCTCTCCTCTTCCATCCTATCATCTCTTCCCTCTGCTCAAACCTTCTCCAACCTATCTCCTGATTCTGCCTCCTCAACCCTCCTCTCCTCCCTTTCTGCATCCTTTGACTCTCTATGTCCCCTATCCTCCAGGCCGGCTCGGTCCTCCCTCCCGCTCCGTGGCTCGACGACTCATTGCGAGCTCACAGAACAGGGCTCCGGGCAGCCGAGCGGAAATGGAGGAAAACTCGCCTCCCTGCGGACCTGACATCCTTTCACTCCCTCCTCTCTACATTTTCCTCCTCTCTCTCTGCTGCTAAAGCCACTTTCTACCACTCTAAATTCCAAGCATCTGCCTCTAACCCTAGGAAGCTCTTTGCAACCTTCTCCTCCCTCCTGAATCCTCCTCCCCTCCCCTCCTCCCTCTCTGCAGATGACTTCGTCAACCATTTTGAAAAGAAGGTCGACGACATCCGATCCTCGTTTGCTAAGTCAAACGACACCGCTGGTTCTGCTCACACTGCCCTACCCTGTGCTCTGACCTCTTTCTCCCTCTCTCTCCAGATGAAATCTCGCGTCTTGTGACGGCCGGCCGCCCAACAACCTGCCCGCTTGACCCTATCCCCTCCTCTCTTCTCCAGACCATTTCCGGAGACCTTCTCCCTTACCTCACCTCGCTCATCAACTCATCCCTGACCGCTGGCTACGTCCCTTCCGTCTTCAAGAGAGCGAGAGTTGCACCCCTTCTGAAAAAACCTACACTCGATCCCTCCGATGTCAACAACTACAGACCAGTATCCCTTCTTTCTTTTCTCTCCAAAACTCTTGAACGTGCCGTCCTTGGCCAGCTCTCCCGCTATCTCTCTCAGAATGACCTTCTTGATCCAAATCAGTCAGGTTTCAAGACTAGTCATTCAACTGAGACTGCTCTTCTCTGTATCACGGAGGCGCTCCGCACTGCTAAAGCTAACTCTCTCTCCTCTGCTCTCATCCTTCTAGACCTATCGGCTGCCTTCGATACTGTGAACCATCAGATCCTCCTCTCCACCCTCTCCGAGTTGGGCATCTCCCGGCGCGGCCCACGCTTGGATTGCGTCCTACCTGACAGGTCGCTCCTACCAGGTGGCGTGGCGAGAATCCGTCTCCACACCACGTGCTCTCACCACTGGTGTCCCCCAGGGCTCTGTTCTAGGCCCTTTCCTATTCTCGCTATACACCAAGTCACTTGGCTCTGTCATAACCTCACATGGTCTCTCCTATCATTGCTATGCAGACGACACACAATTAATCTTCTCCTTTCCCCCTTCTGATGACCAGGTGGCGAATCGCATCTCTGCATGTCTGGCAGACATATCAGTGTGGATGACGGATCACCACCTCAAGCTGAACCTCGGCAAGACGGAGCTGCTCTTCCTCCCGGGGAAGGACTGCCCGTTCCATGATCTCGCCATCACGGTTGACAACTCCATTGTGTCCTCCTCCCAGAGCGCTAAGAACCTTGGCGTGATCCTGGACAACACCCTGTCGTTCTCTAATAACATCAAGGCGGTGGCCCGTTCCTGTAGGTTCATGCTCTACAACATCCGCAGAGTACGACCCTGCCTCACACAGGAAGCGGCGCAGGTCCTAATCCAGGCACTTGTCATCTCCCGTCTGGATTACTGCAACTCGCTGTTGGCTGGGCTCCCTGCCTGTGCCATTAAACCCCTACAACTCATCCAGAACAGCGCAGCCCGTCTGGTGTTCAACCTTCCCAAGTTCTCTCACGTCACCCCGCTCCTCCGCTCTCTCCACTGGCTTCCAGTTGAAGCTCGCATCCGCTACAAGACCATGGTGCTTGCCTATGGAGCTGTGAGGGGAACGGCACCTCAGTACCTCCAGGCTCTGATCAGGCCCTACACCCAAACAAGGGCACTGCGTTCATCCACCTCTGGCCTGCTCGCCTCCCTACCACCGAGGAAGTACAGTTCCCGCTCAGCCCAGTCAAAACTGTTCGCTGCTCTGGCCCCCCAATGGTGGAACAAACTCCCTCACGACGCCAGGACAGCGGAGTCAATCACCACCTTCCGGAGACACCTGAAACCCCACCTCTTTAAGGAATACCTAGGATAGGATAAAGTAATCCCCCTCACCCCCCCCCCTTAAAAGATTTAGATGCACTATTGTAAAGTGGCTGCTCCACTGGATGTCATAAGGTGAATGCACCAATTTGTAAGTCGCTCTGGATAAGAGCGTCTGCTAAATGACTTAAATGTAATGTAAATGTAATATCCTAGCATGACTTTGTCAGGTAAAGACTCAAAACTCAAAAAAGGACAAGACAGTGTTATCTCAGTTTCACCATGCTCAGTTTGCTGTGTCTCATCAAACTGCAGGCGTCACATAGACACAGAGAATCTTAATTTCAGTTGCTCCTCCTCAAAACTTAACACTACCCTAGTAGTCACTCGTTTCAAAGGCACCAGACAAAAGCGTCAATTCTTGTGACGTGAGGTGCCTGCTCCCTATGGGCAGAAGAAACACCGAAAATGATCACAAGCCCACTTGGAGCTACCTTCAGTGATTTAACAGTAGCCAATTTATTTTCTACCCAGCCTTAAACTACATATGGGTCAGCCAAAAGGCTTAGCTTGCTTCTTGTTGCTTCCTCTCAATGTGAAGAAGAACAGCACGCACCAGCAGTAGCAACACTCTGAAAGTCTCCCTCTAGTGGTAGCACTAAATATTGACGCTACAGCTAAAATGACATTTGACATTTGTTCTCTATGATTTTAAAAACAGCTGGAGAACTTGTGTTATCAACCTAAACATTTAATTGACCGAAACCGTATATCTATGCATTCAAAAAAAATTGAAGGTGCATGCTTTCACATCTCAAATAGAGTGTGAGCCATACAGCATTTGGAATACCAAATTATTTTATAAGTACAGCAAGGCAAATGCACATGCATCCTTCAAAAAACCCATATCAGTCATACTGTGACATTCTCCGTAGGTAGAGTTGGGATACGGGACCAATATGTAACTTTATGAAATCACATTAAATTTTAGTGACTGGCCAGAGTATCCCATACCTCACTTGCGATGGCCATGTGGCGTGAGGTAACGTTCTCTGGGAGAGGAATGAGGGTCAGCACATCCTCAAGGGATACCAAAGGAAATTGTCCCTCAACAGCCAGAAAAAAACGGTTTACCCCCACTCTATGCATACATTTCACCTGACGTTGGGTCTTATTCACCTCTTGGATGATCCCTGAGTAAATGGTGTGGTCGTGCACCAGTGCACACCATTTCCCCACAACCTCTGTACTGTGCCACTGCACTCATTCTGGTGTGCTGTATGGGATCTTCTGTGAGGTCATCTGTGGGATTAAAGCTGGAGCACTTTGTTTTTTGACAATCACACTTCAGATTCCTTGTTGCAGAATACATGCAGCTGACGTCGCAGTAGAGAATTTTCCCAGGTGAAAGTGACCACCTGGTGGAGCCTCATTGTGGACAGTACGGCTGGAAGGTAAGCTAGCATTTTTTTCACTGCATCCTCCACAGTTTTCTCCTGAATGTAAAACAATTTCACCTTCGATTAACCCTAACCCTCACTCAGAGTTTGGTACAGGGACAATGCTGTGGGGATATCAACTCCTTGGCTGACAAGCCTGTCAGCCCTCCTCTTCAATGTGCCACCCACACCATCTGGGGCACCTTTGCCATGACTGGCTTTGAAGTAGTTCCAGGTTCCTCTTGTAAACCCCTTGAAAATTTCAGTACAAAATAGGTACAAATGTTATAGAGATGGTGCCTGAACTTCTGGCCCAAAATGTTAAAAGTTTCCACCAGCTCTTCTTGGGGACATTCAATTATTTTTTCAAAGTGATCTTTGAGGCTGCTCCAGGATCATTTTTGTGCTCTTTGTCCACAGTGGCCCACCGAAGGTAGGAGACGCGATCGGTGGCTCTGTAGCGAATTTTGAGTGTATAGGTATTATTGCTGCATTGCTCATTCTCCATACATACAGTGGGGAGAACAAGTATTTGATACTGTAATTTTTGGTACACTTCAATTTCATAGGTACACTTCAACGGAATCTAAAACAAAAATCCAGAAAATCACATTGTATGATTTTTAAGTAATGAATTTGCCATTTTATTGCATGACATAAGTATTTGATACATCAGATAAGCAGAACTTAATATTTGGTACAGACCTTTGGTACAAACCTTTGTTTGCAATTACAGAGATCGTACGTTTCCTGTAGTTCTTGAGCAGGTTTGCACACACTGCAGCAGGGATTTGGCCCACTCCTCCATACAGACCTTCTCCAGATCCTTCAGGTTTCGGGGCTGTCGCTGGGCAATACGGACTTTCAGCTCCATCCAAAGATTTTCTATTGGGTTCAGGTCTGGTCAAATTTCAACGAAATGTACCATCTTACTACCCCTCCTAATCTGTCTAAATAAAGCAGAGAAAAAAATATTCTCCATAGGACCTTATCATCAATCAATATTTAGGCTATAAACCATTTGCATTTCTAAACCATTGATTGTGTGAGAAAAAAACGTTTTTGTGTTTTGATCCCTTTTTCATGCACTGAAACCCCAAAAAGTGTTTTTACAACACTGTCAAAAACACCAATATTCAGGTTGAAGAACCACTTTGGGTGTTTCAGAGTACTTCATTTCTGTTTTAAAAAACATTCTGTGTATTAATACAATTACATTGAGTTACATTCAATCACCATCCAAACACCAGATCTCAGCTTAAGTGCACTACTTTACATGATTTCATTTCACAATCATGGTGTTCTGAGACTTTTTAGTTTTACAGTGTAGGGTAAATGAGCTCAAATTAAATAGACAGAACAGAACTAACTGTTACTTTTGTACCTGCCGGCGGGGTGGGAATAATACAGCCTTGGATGAAAGTAACAGCTGTCAAGAAATGCACAATATCTGTCTTATTTCCATGTTACTGGTTTGTAAATGCTTGTTACTTTCAACAAATGTACAATCAGCCATCATTTCATGTTTGTGTCGATTTGAATAATTCATGCTATAGGTTCTAATTGTAAATAAACTATGTGTCAACATCATGCAAACACAACATTTTGCCTTACAATATTCATCGGACTAAAATGGATCACATAACCATATTTTTCTAATTTCATTTCAATTGGCATTTAGTCCGATGTTTTTCACAATTTTCAATTACTATTCATGCTTAGATCTACCAATCAGGTCAACTCTAGCTGTCCTTGTCATGCACACTCCTCGTGTCTTGATAGAATAAACATTTTTATTCTTTTCACGAACGGCAAACTCATCATGCTTATCACAAAGTTCCATGGCTTGACACAAGGTAATTTACCTCCAGATTCATAAAGATATATATGTTTAACCACTAACTAACCTGTTAATAAAAGCTTATGCGACAACCTGATCCATCAAGTCAGTTGATTAAGGCATAATTCTAATGATGTCATATCATTTTCAGACATTGTCACATATTTTGCTAAGATTATAAAGCAATATGAATTAGAGGAGACAATGGCCTGTGCTTAAAAATTATTTAATTTTATTCCAGGTCATCAGTTAACATTGTGTTACTTTGCTGACTTCGCTGTTTTCATTCTAGCTTCTGTTTTATCTGAGAAAATGGCCGTGTTACATTAGCCCTGTGTTACTTTCGTCCCGGCTCTCCCCTACTGTAGTCTTTATTATAGGGGTTAAATCAGCTTTAATATTGCAGATAAATTGTAGGTTCTATCAATTTAATTTTTTCCCCCTAAATGGACTAAATGGACAAACAATACTTATACTGCTAGGTACAGTTAAATAACTAGAGATTCATTATATTCCTAATTTCCTCTTTCCTCAAGTACTGGATTTTTTATCCCATAGCAACCAATTCACCATTCATTCTGATTTTAATTCCAATCCTTCGACTGTTATGGGTGTGTACTGGAGGCGAAGTCAGGTGCAGGAGAGCAGAGTGTAGTGAACAGGCACACTTTTTATTCCGGTCCAACGAAAGCACAAAAGTACATAAATGTGCCCAAACACGGAACAATAGACAAAAAGTATGGCACGTAACAATACCCACATAACATAAATACAATTTCACACAAAGACATGGAGGGGAACAGAGGACTAAACACATGCAGTGTGATTAGGGAATGAAAACCAGGTGTGTATGGAACAAGACAAAACAAATGGAAATATGAAAAATGGAGCGGCGATGGCTAGAAAGCCGTTGACGTCGATCGCCGAACGAACAAGGAGAGGAGCCGACTTCGGCGGGAGTCTTGACACCGACGTCCAGAGATGAACCCATCTTTCCCAGTATAATGCCATTTTATAATATTTCCCATTGACTGATCGTGGTTTCTCAGATCCCCTAACAATACAGTTTGCAGGTACTTCTGAACCTTGATATTATGACATAACAACCATTCCTGGACCTGACTCCAAAACCGAGACACCGATTGACAGTACCAGAAAATATGTTCTATTGATTCTGTTTCCTTGTAGCAGAGTCTGCACAAGGCTGATTGTTCAATGACCCATATATTGAGCATTCCTTTTGTAGCAAGTATTTGATATAATAGCTTAAATTGAAACGAACGGATTGATGTGTCAATTGTTGTTTTCTACTGTGTGGAGGGCTGAATGCTGTCCTTCAGGGGTGCAAAGCAGGCTGGGTGATGGAGACCAGTTGACTGGGTGAGTGACTGTCCTTCTGGGGGGCAGAACAGGGTCCCTGGGGTGGCCCCATTCCTCCCTGGCCCTTTCCCTGGGGCAGAGAGCTGGCTAGACTGAGTGGCGTCCCCTGGCAGCCGTGTAGTGGGTAATATTTGATATATACACCTCGTGGGGTGCAAAGCAGGCTGGGTGATGGAGACCGGTTGACTGGGTGAGTGACTGTCCTTCTGGGGGGCAGAGCAGGGTCCCTGGGGTGGCCCCATTCATCCCTGGCCCTTTCCCTGGGGCAGAGAGCTGGCTAGACTGAGTGGCGTCCCCTGGCAGCCGTGTAGTGGGTAATATTTGATATATACACCTCGTAATAAGACTATGCAATTAGCCCATTAAACGAAATATCTGACTCCATAGGATAAATGGATACAGTGGCGCCACCTGGAACCCCAGCCCTCACTGGCCCTCCGGAGCTCTCTCATTCAATTCAATAAAGTGCGGATAAAGGGAGGGAGTAACTGTAGATAGCCAAATGATGACACAGAGCTCTAAAATGGCCAGTGTAGCAAAAGTTGGACTCTGTAATTGTTTTATTCATATGTAAGTAATTAAAGTTAAGGAAGTATTTGTCATGTAAATACAATTACCATTGATAAAAAATGGTGCTTGCCAGTTAGAAAGTCAAAAAGCAATTGGAGGGAAGAGGTCCCTCAACCAATAACAGTTGGTTGTATTCATGGAAGTCATATTGGGTTGAAGCTATTGAAGATTTTAGGATTCATTTTTCCTGAAAGTCAATACAAATTCATTAAAAATAGACAAAGTCAAAAAATACAAAAATAATTGCCGTAGATTGTACAGACAAGGTCCCTGAACCAATAACAGTTGATTGTATTCATGCAAGTGATATGGGGTGGAAGCTGTTGAAGTTTTAAGCATGTATTTTTTACAGTTAAATGTAACTAAATGTAATCCATAATGTAATAGAGAGAGAGCTCTAGCTTGGCTTCCTGAACTCCTTAGGAACTCGCCTTTCATCGCATATTAATGTTGTCTGTCTATGACCAAAAGAAAGAAAGTTTTCATTTAAATTGAATTATTTTAGACGACTGGGTATAAATCTGAATGTGCTAAAGTGATAAAACCATTCTCCTGCTGCGCTACGATGCTTTATCAGTGGCTTTGACATAGGGTTCAGCCAGGAGTATGACAGTCGAAAGCGCAAATTAAGTGGTATTAGGGACATCCCGGCTTCAAGTAGTTACAGATTTCAAATCCTACATCAAACAGGCTCCAAAAATATTATATTGTGTCCATAGGAACCAGGGCTTTTGCTCAATGCAAGCCATTCCGATCTACGGTATTCACAGCGATTTATACGCAAACATGTCAGTCGAAATCGGTACCAGAACCACACAGGTCTCCTAAAAAAGGGACTTGGGTTGTGCCATGGCGGAGATCTTTGTGGGCTATGCTCGGCCTTGTCTCAGGATGATAAATTGGTGGTTGAAGATATCCCTCTAGTGGTGTGGAGGCTGTGCTTTGGCAAAATGGGTGGGGTTATATCCTGCCTGTTTGGCCATGTCCGGGGGTATCGTCGGACGGGGCCACAGTGTCTCCCAACCCCTCCTGTCTCAGCCTCCAGTATTTATGCTGCAGTAGTTTATGTGTCGGGGGGCTAGGGTCAGTCTGTTATATCTGGAGTATTTATCCTGTCTTATCTGGTGTCCTGTGTGAATTTAAGTATGCTCTCTCTAATTCTTTCTTTCTCTCGGAGGACCTGAGCCCTAGGACCATGCCTCAGGACTACCTTGCCTGATAACTACTTGCTGTCCCCAATTCACCCGGCCGTGCTGCTGCTCCAGTTTCAACTGTTCTGCCCGCGGCTATGGAACCCCTGACGTGCTACCTGTCCCAGACCTGCTGTTTTCAACTCTCTAGAGACAGTAGGAGCGGTAAAGATACTCTCAGTGATCGGCTATGAAAAGCCAACTGACATTTACTCCTGAGGTGCTGACCTGTTGCACCCTCAACACTGATTATTATTTGACCCTGCTGGTCATCTATGAACATTTGAACATCTTGGCCATGTTCTGTTATAATCTCCACCCGACACAGCCAAAAGGACTGGCCACCCCTCATAGCCTGGTTTCTCTCTAGGTTTCTTCATAGGTTCTGGACTTTCTAGGGAGTTTTTCCTAGCCACCTTGCTTCTACACCTGCATTGCTTGCTGTTTGGGGTTTTATGCTGGGTTTCTGTACAGCACTTTGAGATATCAGTTGATGTAAGAAGGGCTTTAAATAAATTTGATTCACATTTAAGAGGTTAAATTCATTGAAAAGCCAAAGCAAAAAAAATAGCCATTTGTATTCACGCAAGTGATACAGGGTTGAAGTTAAGTATTTTTGTTTTTTACATTTGAGCTATTTCATAAAAAAAAAATACAAAGGTTATTGCCATAGAGTGTACAGAGAAGGTCTATGAGCCAATAACGTTTGGTAGTATACTTGGAAGTCATATGGGGTGAAAGCTATTGACGTTTTAAGGAAGTGTTTTTAATTTAAAGTCCATTCAATATTATTTTTATTAATGAAAGTCCTTAGTGGAAGATAGAAATTAAGCAATTATTAATGACAAAAAACACAAAAGTTAATGCTGTAGCTCGGAGATGGCCGAGACCTCCGCAGTAGAGGCAGCAACGTCAAAAAGGCGCTCACACGTTCTGAGGCGGTTGTCGATCCTGACTGCCAGCATTAAATCAGGGACTCGAGGTCCTCTCCCAGTTCATCCATGGAGTTAGACAAACACTGTTGGAAAGCGGTGACCAGTACCTCCGTATTACACCCACTCTCAGAGGCGAGGGTGCAGAACTCAGCCACTGGTCTGACCCCTTGGCGGATGTAGAACAGTTAACTGGCTGCTTCTCGTCTGCTGACTGGGTGTTAAAGGAATTTCATTCCTATATGTTCATCAACCAATTCAATTAAAACACTGCCCATTTCTAAGAATTTGTAAGATACTTATTTGCATAAAATGGACAGAGACCAGTCTCAAAATCAATCAATAGCGTTTATTCTCGAGAGTACTGATCATAGTACAATATACATCAGGTTATATACAAAAAATGACATCATAGGTTTTAAAATGTCCTTCCTCCACTCCGATACAATGGCAATATAGTTCACAAGCCTTCCCCACATTGTCTACCACCTGTTAAATAATCTACTACTAGCCCAAGGTCTATCCCCTCCCTGGGTAGAGACAGGATGTCCTGTAAAGGAACACAATATTCCAGCCGGTCTGACGATAACTCCATTAGTTTCTAACAAGGAACAGACAGTCCCTGTTCAAATTACACACATATCCAGTACTATGATTATAATAAGATTCATACAGTAACAGTAGTATTCTGTTTAGTTATAGTTAAGCTAAATGTATACATAATTTAGTCATTATTCATCAAAATCCCATAACACTGGGTGGTCGAAGACTCGTTGCAGCTCGGCAGTGAAGGCTAATGTGGAGCTGCAGGATGGTGGCAGCTGTTCCCACACAGCCGTTGCCCACGCCAGGGCCATGCTTGAGAGTAGAGAGATGAGAGATGTAGGTGATCATGGCCCAATCTGTGTAGAACGAGGAGGACTGTAGCTCGAACACCAGAGAACACTGAGTGAGGAACCCCTTGCATCCTCCCAGGTGGCCGTCATATCGCTCGGGGGCTGAGATCTTAGGTTCCATGGAGGAACTACAGCGACACCTGTAGCACTGGGCGATGAGACTTGGCAGCTCCTGGGTTGAAGTTGGACTGTGGTTGGAGGGAGTAGGTAAGTGACCAGAGGGTCTCATATTTGTGAGAGTTGTTCTTGCTGTCGCCCCAGCAGTGCTCCTTGATCTGGGTGATCTCTGCTGGGTCCATGTTTTGGCAAAAGCTTGCTGTGACATGGTGAAGTTGGACCCAGGCGCAGAGAAGAGACCAGACAAGGAATCAGTGGTTAAGGATAAACATAATACTTTACTGAGAAACAGTAAACAAAGGATCACAGTAACATTGGGAAACCACCAAATACTTAGTCTCAAAAACTCACTCAGGAGACAACCGCACACAGCAAACAATTCAAGCTTCTGCAAATGAAACCAGAACACACACCTCTTTTAACAGGGAAATCATAATGAGTAACAGGACACACCTGAGTGTCATTATTGTCTCTAGGACGGTCTCTGCCACCCACTGGTGACAGGTGGAACCATGACATCAGGGAAGCAGTGAGTGATAGAGAGTGGGAGAGGGAAATGGGGAGGGATTGGGGTATTGTGAGAAACACTAAATTACAATATTGCCTCCCTGTGTAATTGGAGAGATTAAACGATAACCTCCAAAAAGATTATTTCCTGCAAGACTGGGTTATACTATGACATGAAAATAATTCTGAAACTGAAATGAATCTCTTTATAATTATTATAAATTCTCTCCTTTGGGATGTATTGAGGGGGAAATCTTGGGAAACTGGTCATGAGGGAGTTTTCTGGTGAGATGTGTTTGAAGGATATTTCAGTAATAAACATGGTAATGTAAAATTTGACTCAAGGGAAATATGGCATGAAAAATTGAATTATAAAGAAAGAGTGAGAGGAGACTGAGTTATTTTGAGCCGTTGGGTTTCCTGCAGGTGAAGAAATTAAACAATGTTTTTGGAAACAATCGCTCCACTGCGAACGGGGCGGGGGGAGAGGAGGAGTAGGAAAGGGAGGGAAGTGTACAAGAAGAGGAGTGATTATAGCACAAACACATAAACAAAATAATATCTAATATAAACATTTATGATGTTGACTTGGCTACTTTATAAGAAGTGTTTATATTTAAAGTGTAGCTATTACTAAATGTACAATAACACTGTCAAAAGTATTGATTAATTATAGGAGGAGAATTTGGCTTGTGAGTATAGTAACCCTTGGACACACCTCCCCTCATCCCATCTCTCCAGCTTATGAGAGAAGGAGAAGAATATAACAAAAATAATTTCAGGATTAATGGTTTACCTAAAAAGGCATAACACGATTTTCAGTTTTCTTAGTGGTGAGTTTTTATTCATGTATCCACTTGTATTAATTAATTCAAAGTCTGTTGCATTTGTATGTATAAATATGAGGGTGTATCAGTACTAAAAAACGTTTTTAAAATATTTGTTTTATATAACCTCCGATGAGAAATTATAAATGTATGAAAATATAAAAAATGTATTCCATGTTATTCCAGTGATAGCATGGATAATCATATCCCGAAAGGTGCAATATATTACTCTATGCTATGTATGCAGTGTAATATTACAGTATATAATGCAATGTTATCGTCATTTCTATGTAATAATCATATCGTCTTCCTTATAGACAGTATTGAGATGGCTGTACTGCTGCTTGTGACTGTGTCTCTGACTGTAGCCTCACCTCTCAGATCAACACACAGGTGACTTATTGATCCCTTATAGACTGCATCTATGACCATAACCCTCAGACTTAACACAGGCAGAGCTACACTTTTAAAAAATGAGCGGGATAGGGTTATACTAAGAAACGTTTTCATCTGAAGAACCCTTTTTGGAAGAGAAGGCAAAGAGTTCTACCTAAAACCTTTTTCATTCTTTGATTGTTTGGAAGGCAAGAAGGATACCTTGGAAGGCAAGAAGGATACCTTGGAAGGCAAGAAGGGTTCTACAAAGAACCCTTCTGAATCTGAATAAGCTTTTTTACTGTATATTTTCTTCTTTCTTTTAAATAGTGCCTGAGCATTAGTGTTGACTGCAGTGTTTCAACTTTAACTTCAGGAGTTTGCATAATCTGATACGTATGAAAAGATATGTGTGAGAATGTTCTGTACCTATAATATTTGCGCATGTCACTTGTTAAATCCACTCAATCAGTGTAGATGAAGGGGAGGAGAAGGCAGTCATTCTGAATGCAATGTGTGTGTGATTGATAGTTTCAATTGTTGGATAAACACATTCTGGCTAAATTCCAATAAGAATTACACATCACTCTGCTAGTGATGGGAAACCGAGGCTTTCTGAAGGCGTTGGCGCTTTCATCAAATTATACTGAAAAACGGTTCACTTTGCGCTTCATTATCTGTTCACAATGCACATTGGGGACCTCTGCCAGCCAGCAATACTTTTTTTCTCCACTGTTTTTATCAGAACTCCGTGGCTCAGTGGTAAGTCGTTGGCTTCAGTAGCCTATAATCAGTTGGAATACCAGGTTTGCATTTTACATTATGTTTACCTTTCTTGCCTTCCAGTTGACTATTTTTTTATTTTTTTTTAATCTATGCATTATTTAGGATGCTTAAGATAGAAGCTTATACTATACCAAATAAAACAAATAATTTGAACAACAGTGCAGAAAGTGTCTTTGAATGTCAGGTGAAACTTTTAGTACAAAATCCAGTCGAGGTCGATGTTTGAAAGCAGCATGGGATCGAAGAAAGCACTGAAACCACAGCGAAATCAATGGGATCTCACATTTTGCAACACACAGTTTGAAAAAGCATGTGATCAAACGTGTGTTATGTGACAAAACAGCACATTTTAGAGTGGCCTTTTATTGTGCTTTAATTAATGCAAAATTGTAATTATTTTGGCTCTATGGCCTATTTATTGCCTTACCTCCCTACTCTTCTACATTTGCACACACTGTATATAGATTTTTCTATTGTGTTATTGACTGTACGTTTGTTTATGTGTAACTCTGGGTTGTTGTTTGTGTCGCACTGCTTTGCTTTATCTTGGCCAGGTCGCAATTGTAAATGAGAACTTGTTCTCAACTGGCCTACCTGGTTAAATAAAGGTGAAATAAAATTGTCCTCAGCACAAGGTGCACCTGTGTAATGCTCATGCTGTTTAATCAGCTTCTTGATATGCCACACCTGTCAAGTGGATGGATTGTCTTGGCAACAGAGAAATGCTCACCAACAGGAATGTAAAAAAACTGTGCACAACATTTTAGAGAAATAAGCTTTTTGTGCATATGGAACATTTCTAGGATATTTTATTTCAGCTCAATAAACATGGGACCAACACTTTACATGTTGCATTTATATTTTTGTTTGTGTTATTATGAAATATTAAAGGTGGATAGTTTGGCGCATATTCAACGTTACTTTCCGCATTATTAAGTCATGCCATGCCTTAATTGTCTGTCTAGACTTGACTTGTTATCCATATGCTGCATTGGTCTTACCCCATTTTCGCAATAAACTTTTTTCAGATTTCCTTCTACATACCCTTTCTTGATTCTAACCACACCTACCTAGCAGACGTGTCGCCGAATGTAACCACAACGAAACTGGATTTTCATACTCAATTCTGAACGCTCACCGCATGGCCAGTAATTTAGAAAAGGTTTAGTCAAATGGATAATTTATCTGTCCATAGTTTTTCGGGAATAAAACGATAGGTATTTGAGATGAGCGATACGGAAGGAGAAGACGGCGGCGAAATGTCAAAGACAGAGAAAGATCAGGTGGGAATGCTTCCAAAATTTGTGAGAAATTGTATTCCGTTGTAACCTAAAGTTGACTGTACTATACAGTATTGATTTACTGTATGTGGGGCTATTTATTATGTGGGGGCTAGACTACGATTTAAAAAGGCTGAGAGTACCGTGTGTGGCGCGGCAGCAACACGCTTTTAACACGGCTTCAATCAACATTTTGAAACTTGTCTTTCGAGTAGCATAGCTATGCACTACTGTAGAATGTGGGATAACAACATACTTATGGTATTATTAGTTTGTAAAATAAATGTTGGCTATTCTTCCTGGTATCACATTATTTTACAATTGGTCAATTGTAAATCTGAGTGAGTTTTTACGCATTGTGATTTTGCATACACTGTGTTCCAAGCATCGCCAAAAGTATGCTGCATGACCATGAGTTTTTAAATACACAGCAAAGTCCCCTGTGTTAAATCCACACAGAGTGTTACATCTACCACTGGTCTGATTTAACACCGGTCCAGTGTATAGGGGTGCACACTTTTCAGTGTTAAATTAACACACTGCTTTAGTGTAAAGCCTTATTTGCGTATTTCCTAGAGTGCCTTGCCTTTCGAGCATAGCGGTTGAAGTACCCCCTGATAAATCACAATTAAAAAAATATATATAAATAAAAGTTATGCGCACCAAATTAGTGCACTAAGCCTGTATTACTCCTGTATGAGCTGAGAAAAATACTCATCAGCAGAGCGTTGAGCAAAATACACATTTTCCATTTCAGTCCTGTGGCCTTCACCAAGTGAGATCCTAAGAGAATATTATTAAATGTATAAAGTAAACTCACCCCATTCCGTACAAATGTGCGCCACCGCAATATTCAAACGAGGCTACAAAGAAAACTAATGGGACTGTAGCGACTGTGTTGACTTCAAAATCGGGGGTGTGAACTAGGTTTCTATTCATGCGTTGACATGGTGATGGCTCTATAGTATTGGAGAAAAGTTGAAAAAATTGACCCTCCGTTACATCATGGCGTGTCGTGTCGTAACGTACAGCACGCATAAAGCAACTATTTCTGTCTTACAATCTCTCTCCACCAGGTGTAGCACTTCTATCATCCTTTAAAAACAAGAAATGGACAGTGACTGGGGTAAGGGGGGATACCAAATCATTTTTTTGCGTCATCATTGCATGCGATCATCATTCTCAAAGCCGCTGTTTACTTCAAAGATCACTTGAGCACCGCCCCAAAAAACGATTAAAATTCAAACACAAACCTCCAAATAGGTATGTAATAACATTATATTTATATTGTTTTATTAACATTTTAGAGGCGATATTGTGATAAGTTGGACAGATCGAGTGGGGAAAAAAAGCAATTTTCCCACACGACATCTCTCCTCACTATCTCGCATTAGTTTCGCTTCCCCACACTCCATTTTTAAAAAGACCCGACAGGGCTCATTGCCTGCTTGACTTATGCAGAAACGGGCAACGTTTAGGTCATGTCATTTATTTTGTTGGAAAGGGGAGAAATTTTGCTCTACAATGGTATTGATATTGCAGTTGATCTGGAATTATTACTATTTGGGGCGCTAAAATAAGAGCAATTGTACGGACCAAGGCAATGTACGAGTTTACGTTATTCTTTAACACAATACCACGCAAATTTTTATAAAGGGCCTAGCTTTACCCTAATACAGTGGCCTGAACTCATGGTTTTACAGGTAACAGTAGGACTGCAAGTCACATTATGCAGGCTTGGAATTCAGCAAGAGTGGACTGATTTTTTTTTTGAGTTTTTTAGAATTTTTATTCACCCACAATATGAGACTACCTAAACCAAGAGGGGACAAAGTACGGCCCGTCGGGCACTTCAAGCCGGCCCGCGAGACAAAATATATATATATATTTTTTATTGTCCTTTTTTGTCCCCAATTTCGGGGTATCCAATTGGTAGTTACAGTCTTGTCCCATCGCAGCAACTCTCGTATGGACGCAGGAAAGGCGAAGGTCGAGAGCCTTTGCGTCCTCCGAAACATGGCCCAGCCAAGCCTCACTGCTTCTAGACACAATGCCCGCTTAACCCAGAGGCCAGCTGTAGCAATGTGTCGGAGGAAACACCTGGTAACCGTGTCAGCGTGCATGCGCCAGGCCTGCCAAACCCTTTCCTAACCCAGATGACGCTGGGCCAATTGTGCGCTGCCTCATAGGTCTCCCAGGGATCAAACCCGGTCTGTAGTGACGCCTCAAGCACTGCAATGCAGTGCCTTAAAGCGCTACGCCAATCAAGAGGCACCCGCAAACTGCTAAAAATAAATAAATAATTGGGTCTCCCAAAAAATGCGACCCTCTGTAGAATTTCAAAATCCCGTTTTGGCTCTCGAGCCAAAAATTGCCCACCCCTGACCTAAAACAGTAATGGGTGCAATAAATCCAAGTAACAAGTTGGATTAGTTTAACAAATTGTACGTTATTTATATTTGAGTAGCACAAGATTAATGAATCAATCAATGTACATGCAAAGACATAGATATTAAAACAAACAATTCTAAAAATCAACCTGCAATAGAGCATGCTGGGAAATATGATAATGGTGGGTGTGGATTTTAATACTTGAATCAACACAAGAAATGTTACACTGAAGATCAACACTAGGTAAGACTGGCCTATTTGCTATGTAGGAGTAATAATATGGCAAATGGGTGGCAAACCGGTGGCAGATTACTTGACAATTATGCCATTGTTGATTAATGCTTTTTTCATTAGCTATTTTCTCTTGAATAATATGGCTATCCACTAGAAACTCATGACATGGACAATATGGACACAGATGTACATTTGAAGAAAAAAAGGAATATATTAATACATTTTTTAAATATTATTGAAGTATAAATTACCACATTTTCCATAGATTACTTGTTAATTACAGAAACTTCAGGTAACTTTGGTAAATTATTGGTAGTTTTCCAACACTACATGGCACTTATTTCAAAGCACCTATTACTTTCAACCTTTGGGGGCATTGGTGAGGTTTCAAGGTGTCCCAGAAAAAGCTGGAGAAAAACTAGCAAACAGAAAACAGCAGCAAGATCAATATTTTTCACATGTAATGCATGAGCACAGTTTGACAGGGTTGAAATATAAAAAAACAGTGGCATAGTTTGGATTTAATATTACAGGAGGCCTAACAGTTAGGCCTACTCTTAATTTAGTGAGGTACCCTGAAAGTCTCAGGGTGGAAACCGAACACCTGCAATAACACACCAATGTGTATTTTGCTTCTTGAATCAATCAAATATCAGCAATCTTGATGGTTATAAACTAACCTTCTAATTATAATTTCAGAGCTGGATACCCAAAATTATCAAGAAACGAGTGTGCACAACTTTCGTAGAGGATTCTTTCAGGTAAAGTCTAATCGCATTCCCAGTTTCCCACATTCTCTACATTTGTTTTATGAACATTTCAAATTTTTCACCTATTGCTCAAAATAATGCAAGCTCAGGAGGCCAATAACTGTGTAAAGCTTGAATATAGTAATGATGAATATGTTATTCTTATAATGTAAATTATCAAAGTAATAATGAATATTTTCCTATGCTGCTGCTGCTGATTGTCCCATTTCCTCTCCCTTAGTAATGGCAGGCTGTGTCAGTGTGGGGGTACGCGGGACACCCATGAGTCAGTCGCTCTGGGGGACTATTTCAGCACAGCCATCGTCAGCCACTGGGACAGCTCCCAGCATTCCTCCGAGTACCCCACCGACGCCTTCGGAGAGCTGGAGTTCGCCGGTGCCAGCAAGAGACACAGCAAAGTAGGTGTCTGTCTTTCTGTCTGTCTGTATGCTTCTCCCTCTCTCTACAGTGTTTCCTCCTTTAAAAGTTGCGAGCTTACACCGCTGGACTTAGAGGTACCCAGCGTCACGGCTGCATTGCTCCAGACCACCGCAAGGGGGAGTGAAAACACTCATTATCTATTTGGGTCCCAAGGTTTTTATATGACCAATCATTCCGAGTGGTTCTAATGACGAATTTGACGCGAGCCACCCATCTCTGGTGACTTTCAAGGATGGCTGACAAAACACTGGTGGAAGCAAATTTAAGTAATTATAACGTCATAACGAGTCAAGCAAAAAATGTACAATTGAGAGGAATATGTTAGTTAATGTAGAGACAAACGATTGTGCATATTTTTTTGTTATAAAGTACATTTATGAAAATCGCTATTTAGGATGTTTTTTTTTCAGTCATATCCAATACCAAGTGTATCAAACTACATTCTTTGAATGATGCTGTGTCTGCATGTATGTATTACAATTATACACTTCAACAGTGTTTACCACTCCTGCTCCTGGGACATCAATGATTACACATTGTAACTATGCAAAAGACTAGAAACCTTGGTTTAAGTAAAGGCTGATTTGTAGTTCATATATACCGTGGGGCAAAAAAATATTTAGTCAGCCACCAATTGTGCAAGTTCTCCCACTTAAAAGGGTGAGAGGCCTGTAATATCATCATAGGTACACTTCAACTATGACAGACAAAATTAGAAAAAAATCCAGAATATCACATTGTATGATATTTAATGAATTTATTTGCAAATTATGGTGGAAAATAAGTATTTGGTCACCTACAAACAAGCAACATTTCTGGCTCTCACAGACCTGTAACTTCTTCTTTAAGAGGCTCATCTGTCCTCCACTTGTTACTTGTATTAATGGCACCTGTTTGAACTTGTTATCAGTATAAAATACACCTGTCCACAACCTCAAACAGTCACACTCCAAACTCCACTATGGCCAAGACCAAAGAGCTGTCAAAGGACACCAGAAACAAAATTGTATACCTGCACCAGGCTGGGAAGACTGAATCTGCAATAGGTAAGCAGCTTGGTTTGAAGAAATCAACTGTGGGAGCAATTATTAGGAAATGGAAGACATACAATACCACTGATAATCTTCCTCGATCTGGGGCTCCACGCAAGATCTCACCCCGTGGGGTCAAAATGATCACAAGAACAGTGAGCAAAAATCCCAGAACCACACGGGGGGACCTAGTGAATGACCTGCAGAGAGTTGGGACCAAAGTAACAAAGCCTACCATCAGTAACACACTACGCCGCCAGGGACTCAAATCCTGCAGTGCCAGACGTGTCCCCCTGCTTAAGCCAGTACATGTCCAGGCCCGTCTGAAGTTTGCTAGAGAGCATTTGGATGATCCAGAAGAAGATTGGGAGAATGTCATATGGTCAGATGAAACCAAAATATAACTTTTTGGTAAAAACTCAACACGTCGTGTTTGGAGGACAAAGAATGCTGAGTTGCATCCAAAGAACACCATACCTACTGTGAAGCATGGCGGTGGAAACATCATGCTTTTGGGCTGTTTTTCTGCAAAGGGACCAGGACGACTGATCCGTGTAAAGGAAAGAATGAATGGGGCCATGTATCGTGAGATTTTGAGTGAAAACCTCTTTCCATCAGCAAGGGCATTGAAGATGAAACATGGCTGGGTCTTTCAGCATGACAATGATCCCAAACACACCGCCCGGGCAACGAAGGAGTGGCTTCGTAAGTAGCATTTCAAGGTCCTGGTGTGGCCTAGCCAGTCTCCAGATCTCAACCCCATAGAAAATCTTTGGAGGGAGTTGAAAGTCCGTGTTGCCCAGCAACAGCCCCACAACATCACTGCTCTAGAGGAGATCTGCATGGAGGAATTGGCCAAAATACCAGCAACAGTGTGTGAAAACCTTGTGAAGACTTACAGAAAATGTTTGACCTCTGTCATTGCCAACAAAGGGTATATAACAAAGTATTGAGATAAACTTTTGTTATTGACCAAATAGGCCTCTCTCATCTTTTAAAGTGGGAGAACTTGCACAATTGGTGGCTGACTAAATACTCTTTTGCCCCACTGTATAGAATAAAAAACAGTCCATCCTGCCAGCATGCCCACAAGAGAGCCACTCAGGAAAAGAATGACGCGAGGAACGAGATCTGAGTTTTTTGCTCTGAGACCGGCATAATAAAGTAATGAAACAAGGAGGGAGCAGGTTTTGAACCCTCAACATTTTGGCCCGAAGTCCAGCACGCTATCGACTGTGCCCAAATGTATTAATTGGGGTTGGGGCCGATTGTGGCCAAAAACACTTTATCAATTGTAGTCTTCAACATGTGGAAAGGGGTAAAAGTATTATTATTAGTTTTTTATAAGCGTAGTAGCAGGATGAGCTATTAGCTGAACAATAGTCTATTCAACCTTTACTAAAGAATTGTCTAATAGACGAGCTAGGTGTGAAGCCCCCTGCCCAACTTGAGCTAGGTGAACCCGCCCCCCAACTAATCATTTGTATCGGCATTTTTCCTATTTTGTTACTTTACAATCTGGAATTAAAATATATTTTTGGGGGGGTTTGTATCATTTCATTTACCCAACATGCCTACCACTTTGAAGATGCAAAATATTTTTTGTGTGAAACAAGCAAGAAATAAGACAAACTGAAAACTATTCACCCCCCAGTCAATAATTTGTAGAGCCACCTTTTGCAGGAATTATAGCTGCAAGTCTCTTCGGGTATGTCTCTATAAGCTTGGCACACCTAGCCACTGGGATGTTTGCCCATTTTTCAAGGCAAAACTGCTCCAGCTTCTTCAAGTTGGATGGGTTCCACTGGTGTACAGCAAAACAGTCATACCACAGATTCTCAATTGGATTGAGGTCTGGTCTTTGACTAGGCCATTCCAAGACATTTAAATGTTTCCCAATAAACATCTCAAGTGTTGTTTTAGCAGTATGCTTAGGATCATTGTCCTGCTCAAAGGTGAACCTCGGTCCCAGTCTCAAATCACTGGAAGACTGAAACAGAAGTAATTATTTTCATTTCACTTCACCTATTTGGACTATTTTGTGTATGTCTATTACATGAAAATAAAAATACAAATAATTACAGGTTGTAATGCAACAAAATAGGAAAAACGCCAAGGGGGATGAATACTTTTGCAAGGCAATATACCTACACGTATCTACCTACACACAGTTAGTGTTCTGAAATACATAAACATTTATTTATTTATTGGTCATGGCTCCCGAGTGGTGCAGCAGTCTAAGGCACTGCATCTCGGTGCAAGAGGCTTTACTACAGTCCCTTGTTCGAATTCAGGCTGTATCACATCCGACCATGATTGGGAGTGCTATAGGGCGGCGCACAATTGGCCCAGCGTCATCCGGGTTTGGCCGGAGTAGGCCGCCATTTGTAAATAAGATTTTTTTCTTACCTGACTTGCCTAGTTAAATAAAGGTTCAATTTAAAAAACAACTGGCGGCAATCAATACAGAGGCTGGTGCTGAAAATATAGCTAACTTGTTATGCAAGTGTTGCACACCAACAGATGGAGAGAACCTACACCAGTCAAGCAATTAATTTCAACAATAATATTCATTTTAATTTGACTTTACAAACAACAAGAGGGCTTAATTGGAGTCTATTTCTTCAGAGCCTAGACCTATATAAAATTACTTAACTGGATGAGGTAGGCTATTCGGCTTAACAGCCTAATTTTTTTTTTATTTAAATTTTACCTTTATTTTACTAGGCAAGTCAGTTAAGAACAAATTCTTATTTTCAATGACTGCCTAAGAACAGTGGGTTAACTGCCTGTTCAGGGGCAGAACGACAGATTTGTACCTTTGTCAGCTCGGGGATTCAAACTTGCAACCTTTCGGTTACTAGTCCAACGCTCTCCCTGCCGCCCAAATAGAAGTAGGATTTATTTTTTTAGCCCTACTTACAATTGCAACTGGTCAGAAATGTAGCATACTACATAAAACAATAGTTCAAAGAAAAAAAGTCTGCACGTTCTAACTAAAACTATGTAACTAATATTGAAAAGCGCACATTTGTAAATCCCAAACTCTAAAAGTAATTGGAAAGTTAGATACAAATGATGTGTGACACAATAAAGAATGTAAACAAGATGTTATGTTTTTATTTACAGTAGTATGGACAACTGGAGGCATTTTGAAAACAGGTTTTCAAACTTGTTTTTCACAACTGTAGCAGGTGTAGCCAGCCCTTCATGCAAATGTTTCCTATTAGCAGGACAATAGACTTTTTATAACCCGGCCACTGTTGTGAAAATCCCTCAACTTGCAATGTATTCGATGCTTAAGCACTCTAAAGTGTTACATTTCTAACTCAAAACAGCAGTACAGTATTTCTTCATCAACATCTTTATGCTTTCGTTAATAAAATAATGAGAAAAATGCATTCAAATGGGGATGTTTATATAAACTACATTTTAGTCGCACTTCCACCCAGCTCCACGACCACAGTTAAAACCTTGCTGAGATGAATGTATTTGTTGCATTGTTCTGTCGTCAATTTCTCTTGCCAAAACATCTTGATGGCCTTGACTAGTTCATCTTTGCTTGTCGGCTTGGCAGAGTTACGGATGAATGTTTTCAGTTGATGCCAAACAAGTTCAATCATGTTTAAATCAGGAGACCAACATGTATAGATGAATTATTATTATTATTATTATTATTTTTTACATTTGACCCGTTTTTCTCCCCAATTTCGTGGTATCCAATTGTTTTTAGTAGCTACTATCTTGTCTCATCGCTACAACTCCCGTACGGGCTCGGGAGAGACGAAGGTTGAAAGTCATGCGTCCTCCGATACACAACCCAACCAAGCCGCACTGCTTCTTAACACAGCGCGCATCCAACCCGGAAGCCAGCCGCACCAATGTGTCGGAGGAAACACTGTGCACCTGGCAACCTTGGTTAGTGTGCACTGCGCCTGGCCCGCCACAGGAGTCGCTGGTGCGCGATGAGACAAGGATATCCCTACCGGCCATGCCCTCCCTAACCCGGACGACGCTGGGCCAATTGTGCGTCGCCCCACGGACCTCCCGGTTACTACAGAGCCTGGGTGCGAATCCAGAGTCTCTGGTGGCACAGCTGGCGCTGCAGTACAGCGCATTTAAAAATAAAAAACATATCGTAGGCCTACCAAAGGTTTTGTAGGTCTTTTACTTATTTGTATTTAACCTTTATTTTACTACATAAAGGGCTACTCTCTCTGCTGGCGTCTTGACCCAGTTTATGCCCTCATTTGCAATGCAAAACATTGCGGCAGTGTGTTTTGGGTCATTGTCTGCATTTGGAGAAGAAAAAATACATTTAGGTACAATAATAGAAATATACATGTAAATAGGCCTTAAACGTAACAAAATATTGTTATAATCCTATATAGAAATAAGCGATGTGTACCCAGAAACACCTCTCTGACAGGGTCCAGCATATCTCTGATTTCTTCATCGTTTTCATCAAGCCAGCTTCTTTCTATGGTGCTATCCGTTCCAGAGTTAGGACTGTAACCACCAGAGGACTTGAAAATGAGCCGGTGCTGAGAGGATCACCAAAACTAAAGGTATTTTGGTTTCAGAGCATTTTATATAAAAAAGAAGGTATATAGCCAATCAATGTGTAGGCATACTGTGTAATAAAATCGATAATTGTGTACTTCAAACCTTTCTAGGGTATGTGGGACGCTAGCGTCCCATCTGGCCAACAGCCAGTGAGATTGCAGAGTGCCAAATTCAAATACAGAAATACTCATTATAAAAATTCAGAAAACAAAACATATTTTACATTGGTTTAAAGATTAACTTCTTGTGAATCCAACCACGTGTGTCAGATTTAAAAAATGCTTTACGGCGAAAGCATACCTTACGGTTATTTGATAACAGCCCAGCAGACAAATCATTACAAACAGTAACCAGCCAAGTAGAAGAGTTACACAAGTCAGAAATAGAGATCAAATGAATCCCTTACCTTTTGATGATCTTCATATGGTTGCACTCAGAAGACATTCATTTACTCAATAAATGTTCCTTTTGTTCGATGAAGTCTCTTTATATCCAAAAACCTCCGTTTTGTTTGCGCGTTTTCTTCAGTAATCCACAGGCTCAAACACAGTCAAAACAGGCAGACACTATTTTAACAGTTTTGGAAACGTTAGAGTGTTTTCTATCCACATCTACCAGTTGTATGCATATCATATCTTCTGGGCCCGAGTAGCAGGCCGTTTATTTTGGGCATGCTTTTCATCCAAAATTCCGAATGCTGCCCCCTACCCTAGAGAAGTTAATACGTGAATGTGTTTTTGGAGAGCTTACAACCATGCTGACAACCATCCGTGGAGATCAGTGGACAAAGGGCTGGAAAAAAGGCATGGTTGCCAAGAAAGCGGTTGAGGCTAGGGTCCTTTTTTCAGAATTTCCGCCTGACTGACGTGCCCAAAGTAAACTGCCTGTTACTCAGGTCCAGAAGCCAGGATATGCATATAATTGGTACCATTGGATAGAATGCAAAGTTAAAATAATATATGAGACTATAACACAATTTATATGGTAGGAGAAAATCCAAAGAAAAACCAACCAGAAGTTGTTTTTTTGGAGATCCCGTGCTCTTACAATGGAAAGCTATGGGTCCTATGCAATTCCAGATTGCAATTCCTATGGCTTCCACTAGATGTCAACAGTCTTTGTTCAAGGTTTCAGGCTTGTTTCTTCCAAAATGAGGAAGAATTTTGAGTTTTGTTGCTGGGAGTCACAGTTGGAAATCACTCTGTGGGTGCGCGATTAAGACGACACACACTTTCTAATCTTACTTTTCGTTTGAACAAACTTCTTTCCATATGAAATATTATAGTTTAATCACATTTTAGGGTGCCTGAGGATTAATTAGAAACGTAGTTTGGCTTGTTTTAACAAAGTTTAGTGGTAGCTTTATGGATACCTTTGTCTGCATGTAGAACTCAAATCAATGGCGCCAACTAAACTGACTTTTTGGGAAATAAAGAAGCATTTTATCTCACAAAACGACCATGCATGTTGTAGCTGGTACCCTTTAGATTGCAAATCAGAGGAAGATTTTCAAAAAGTAAATGATTATTTAATCGCTATTTGTGATTTTATGAAGCCTGTGCTGGTTGAAAAATATGTTGATCTGGGACGCTGTCCTCAAACAATCGCATGGCATGCTTTCGCTGTAAAGCCTATTGTAAATCGGACAATGCAGTAAGATTAACAAGAATTTAAGCTTTTAACTTCTGGATGCACCCATCCCTTTAGCGGGATCCTTTTCATCAACATCCTCTCAATTGCAGAGCGCCAAATTCAAATTAAATTTCTAAAAATATTAATTTATAATAATTTTCATGAAATCACACGTGCAATATAGCAAAACACAGTTTAGCTTGTTGATAATCCACCTGGCGTGTCAGATTTCAATAAAGCTTTTCGGCGAAAGCATAACAAGAGTTTATGCAAGAACATCTCTCTCAGTCGACAAAATATTACAAACAGCTAGCAGCCAAGTAGATTGGTCATGAAAGTAAGAAAAGCAATAAATTAAATCGCTTACCTTTGATCTTCGGATGTTTGCACTCACGAGACTCCCAGTTACACAATAAATGTTCTTTTTGTTCCATAAAGATTATTTTTATATCCAAAATACCTCCATTTGTTTGGCGCGTTATGTTCAGAAATCCACAGGCTCGAGCGGTCACGACATCGCAGACTAAAATTCCAAATAGTATCCGTAAAGTGCGTCGAAAGATGTTAAATGTTTTTTATAATCAATCCTCAGGTTGTTTTTACAGTATTTAATCGATAATATGTCAACCGGAATGTAGCTTCTTCCATAGGCGAAAGAGAGAAAATGGCTATTGCGCATGAAAAACTCTGCTGGCACACAGCCATCCACTGACGCGATGGGTTCTTTCTAGCTCATTTTTCAAAATAAAAGCCTGAAACTATGTCTAAAGACTTCACATCTTGAGGAAGCCATAGGAAAATTTATCTGGTTGATATCCCTTTAAATGGAGGCAAGGCATCCATTGGAACAGAGCGCTTTCAGCACCTCCTTGTTGGATTTTCCTCAGGTTTTGGCCTGCAATAGCAGTTCTGTTATACTCACAAGCAATATTTTGACAGTTTTGGAAACTTTAGAGTGTTTTCTATCCTAATCTGACTGAATTATGAATTATATGCATATTCTATTTTCTGGGCCTGAGAAATAGGCCGTTTCAAATGGGTATGTTTTTTGTTGTTGCCAAAAACGAAAATACTGCCCCCTACACTCAAGAAGTTAACCGATAAAAGAAAATTGTATGTACCTAGATGTTTAATATCCATAATCTTTAAGATTATTTATTTGAATTACACGCCCTCCAATTTCACCATTTGACGGGACACCTAGCCCTAAGATTAAGCTAGATTCTTAAAATGTGTACGCCTCATTTGTGTGTTGGAGTCACTTTTCATTCTCAATTGATCTACCGTTTCTATCACAGGCTACTGTAATCTATGGGGGCTCAGGGCGGTACCATTCTGCTTATCTGATGAAGGTGCTCATGGGCGAGGAACGAGATGGACTCACATTCCATGTCATGCACACTTGTGAGCTCTGGAGCTCCACCTCCGACAGGCAGAGTCAACATACGTTGCGGGTTCGTCAGGTCATCGGTTCACCCTGACATTTCCATTCCTCTTCTGACAACAGAACTTGACCAACTGCTCACCAGGCACAGCATGGGCTGCCCAGACCGTTATGCTGTTCTTGTTATGCTGTTCTTGTTATGCTGTTCTTGTTATGCTGTTCTGCTATTCCAAGGATGTGTAACTGAAGAATATAGATTAAAAATACTCTTTCAAAATGCTGATGTTTATTTAGTTATGGATCCATAAGAAATTAATTTGTCAAATATTCCATGATATTCTTAAAATATGTGTTGACTGAATATAAGCTAGTGATGCCTGCTAAAAAATAATTCTAAATAACAAACTGGCTTTATTTACAAATTAGTGAGAATGTCTCACCCCATGTTCAAGAATAGCCTTTTTCTCACTCATTCTAGGTTAAATAAAAACAAAATCTTCAAAATATCGTTACTTTTTAAACAAAGCGATTTATTATTAATTCCTTTAGAATTATAAAAGTCTCTTATCTAATGGAAATGCCGCTTAGATATGAGTTTAGAGTCCTCCAATCCTCTAAATGTAATTATCGGCTGAGAGTTACGTCATTGAAAAAAATATGTTTTAGGCCTACCATAGGCGAAATGAGTCTCACTAGTGTTGAGTAATGTTCTGTTAAAAATGGTGTAGGTCTTATTTATTTCAAGAGAAAATTGAAGTTAGAAGCAAAAGCCTGCAACTGTTTTAGCACTGTTTCACGCTGCTCTGAGGCAAGCATGGGGACTGGTCTTGATAAATCAATTAGTTTTTTTACTTTCACTTAATTTCTGTTTGGGTATTGGTTAGACAATCATTTGAAAATTCGGGTGCAGAAATGTTATGCTCTTAGTGCAAACTTTATTTAACTAGGCAAGTCAATTCTTATTTACAAGGACAGCCTACTCCTTCCTCCCTGTCGGGGAATTGAACCCCGGTCACGCACGTGCACTGCGGGGATTCTTCAGCTAAATAGCCCAGTACTGTACTGCTGCCATATTTTCCGTTCCATCCTAATGGAAACCCAGAGGGTTTTTAGTTTTTCTTGGAATAGAAAAAAATATAATATTAATCAAATGAATTAAGCAAGTACCAGTTAAAAGTTTGGACCCACCTACTAATTCCAGGATATTTATTTATTTTTTACTATTTTCTACATTGTAGAATAATAGTGAAGACATCACAACTATGAAATAATACATATGGAATCAGTTAAAAACAAATTCTTATTTACAAGGACAGTTTACTCCTTCCTCCCCATCGGGGATTTGAATCCCGGTCTTCCGTGCGCCCCGCATTCTGTAGTACAGAAATGGCCTGCTCTCCCTTATGTAAGGAATGTTTACTACAGTATGTATTGTAGACTGCACAGAAGCATAATAAACACATTTTGTTAATAATATAATGATAAAAATACTCTTTCAAATTGTAGATGTTGATTTAGATATGGATCCATAACGAATTACTATGGAATAAATATCACTGATTTACAGAAATATTGGAACAAAGTTGTCTAATGAAGGCAAACCATTTAGAATGCTCCAATCCTGTAGCCTTCTCCTGACTGTCACATTGTACAGCGCCATATTTTCCATTCCACGAGGGTTTTGTTTTTTGTTTTTCTCTGAATAGAAACATCATAATATTAATCAAATTAATTAAGCCAAATGTCTTATCAATCCAATATACTATGTTATTACAAAAAGGTTTTAAATTCTCTGATAATGCCAATGCAGAAGACTATCAAATGCTTCTCAAAGATGTCCTCTGGTGGTCAAACTAGCAATAAGTTGCATTAACCTCTCTGCGCACGGAACCCGGTAGCGGGATGAAATTCGACAAAATACAGTGATCGCTTCATAAATAGTCATATTAAACATTCATGAAAATACAAGTGTCTCACATGCATTGAAAGCCTAGAATCTTGCTAATCCAACTGCGTTGTCAGATTTAAAAAAGGATTTACTGCGAAAGAATACGATGCGATTATCTGAGGATAGAGCCCCATAAAAAAACAACGATTTCAACCAGCACAGGTGTAACAAAATCACAAACTGCAATAAAATAAATAGTTTACCTTTGACGATCTTCCTCTGTTTGCAATCCCAATGCTCATTGTTTGATCAAATCCATTTTTATAGCCTAACACGAAACATTTTGTGAACCGCTTGTGTCGTGAATTCCGTCTCATTCCATTTTCGATGACACACTCGAGGTAAATACACACACAGAACGTGACTTTTCCAGTCATGTTTGGTTTCATTGCAATCAACTGGTTTGTTTGTAACACAACCAAACCTGATGGGTCATTTCGCGGGACGTATTGACTATAAGAAACCGATTTGAAGACAACAAGTAATGACATCATTGTGCACCAATGATTTGCCCTCTGTTTCGTTGATTGACTGTATTTTAACCCAATGACCACTGATCATCTTGAAATCTAGCTGGGTAGATGTGTTGGAAGACCAACCCATGTAGTAAACTCCGGCGTAAAGAGGGTCATTCAACAATGAAGTTTCATACCGGAAGGAGCAACGCATGTTGCGCACAGTGTTGTTTTGGTAAAGCGCATATTCAGCTGTTTATATATCAATCATTATGGCGACTAAGTCAGGGAAATCTAAGTCTAGATATACAGATGTACACACAATTTTAGAAGAAATTGACCGAGGACGATTTATTTATCGATTCCCAAATGGAGGAATATTTTTTGAACGGAGAGGACATAGTTTTGGACTGGTAAGTTCTTCTCATGCTAATGCCGTTGTTTGAAATTAATAATATAAAATATTATTTGTGAAATGAAATAGCCTATTTGAGGCTGTTGAGGGGAGGGCAGGACCACAACAATTGCCAAAGTGAAATGGAGACAGTAGATACAGCTGGTCTGTTGTAATATAATAAAGACAGTAGATCTAGCTAGTCTGTCATAATATAATAGAGACAGATCTAGCTGAAATGTCATAATATAAATGAGACTAGATCTAGCAGGTCTATAATAATATATCCAACCTTATGTTCCCTGTACTCTATATATATCTGTTTATTATACCTGTTGATACAGGGCTCATATGTGAAACTATTCGAACTGAACATTTTCTTTCACAGTGACACTGACTCCGAATGGGAGCCCCCAGTGCCAAGGTGTCCATCCCCCACTGAAGCTCCTGCCACAAGTGGTGTTCATCTGCGCAAATGTATTTCTGCAGGCATGGATGTGCTATGGCACCTGGCATCAGCAGCATAATATTGTGTCGAGGACTGAGGGTCTTCCATGTATTGAAAGTGTTATTTTGTAAATGTATATTTTTTTTCTTCATGTTTTTTCGCTATTTTTTTTGGGGGGGGGGGGGTGTTAGAATACCATTTTGGTATTTTGTATATAGTTGTTCCATTCAAAATGTATAACTTCACCAATTTGGCCCCTTGGTACATTTGGGCTACTTGTGTGGGACACCTGGGTCACTTCATGTCATGTAGCACACTCATTTGGGAAGTTATCATTCTGAAACTTTGCACAAGTACTGTTGCCCTCTAATGTTTTCACTGAAATTGTCCCCATCATCCTATCTGAATGTTTGTTTTATCTTGTTCATTTTAAAGATGATGATATAAAAATAAAAAACCTGATTTTTTTTTTTCATTGTATTATCTAATCCAGATATGTTGCGTTATATTCTCCTACATTCAATTCACATTTACACAAACTTCAGAGTGTTTTCTTTCAAATGGTACCAAGAATATGCATATCCTTGGTTCTGTGCCTGAGCTACAGGCTGTTAGATTTGGGTATGTCTTCAGGCGGAAGTTGAAAAAAGTAGTTATTAACAGAAAAAATGGCTGACAAATAGATAACATGCCACAGAATGCTGCAGCAGCCCCACAGTGTGCCGCAGTATGACACAACTTTTAAAGGAGGAACCACTATAGATCTATTTTCTTTCTCACTATGTATGTGCTTGTCTGACTGTTTCTCTCTCTGCTGCTTCCATCTTTCATACTGCTTTCTTTCTCCTGTCAACATTAATTTTGTTCTTGAATTGATTAATCATCATTACTATGGCTTTCTGGTGGTAATGATAGAGCAGAGATCTTTTACATTTAGTGCAGATGAAGGGAAGGAGACGAAGAGAGTATACTATACTATATACTTTATACAATATTATTGTATAGACTGTCTACTATTGGCATGTACTATTCTTTCTCTCTCTCCCCTAGTTCCTGCGTCTCTCGTGGGACACCCCTCCTTCCATCGTCTACACCCTGATGACGGCCCACTGGGGGCTACCTCCGCCCAACCTGGTGGTGTCAGTGGTGAGCGGGGAGGGGAGAGCAAAGGTCAAGACATGGGTACGGGAGGTCCTGAGGCAGGGATTGGTCAAAGCCTCCCAGAGCACAGGTACTGATGGAACCGCCTCCTCTCCTTACTCAATGGCACTTTCTGAACACGCATGTGGATAAAGATGGCAGAATACAGATATGACGTCATAGTGCTAAAACAATCTACAGAGTTTTTAAACTATGGCGCACAACATTGTTCAATTGGGATCATGTATACTGTGCTAAATACAGATATAAAAAGAGGGTAACGGTGAGAAAGCTACAATACAGAAAACGTATTAAGTCCATGGAGGCCGCCACCTTTGTGCATATCCGCTTTTGTAAATCATAATGAGTAGGTGAGATTTTTTATATGATATATATATTTTTTATATATATGATATGATGACGGAGGTCAGTTATTATTTTATTTTTTATGAGCATACCTTATATTATTTTTATTATTTCTATTACATCATGTCATTCATATTCCATTCAGTCATGTCAATGTAACATTGACACGTTTAAGCTACGACATGATACTCAAATTTTCCCTAACCCATCATGAGGTTGCTACAACCTAGCCTGTAACTGAAAGTTTACAGCATAGGTGCACAGATCGAGAGAACATTTTTAGTCATCACAATAACAGACATTGACACATTCAATACCGCCTTCCCCACTCTTGCCTGCATGTAGTTGATCTAGGGTGTTAAACAACAGTTGCAAACGAGAGTTTCTGTTGGACAAATTCAGGTATGTTTATACCCGTTTCGATCCGTTTGCTTCCGTTTATCCCCATTTTTCAACAGAATCGGCAGAATGAATACAGCCCTGATCAAACACAGTTCACTTTCATAGCAGCAAAATACAAACAGCATGATTATTTTTATCGTTGTATAATTCCTTCTCACATCTACGCGATCTCCTCCTCTCACATTTTTCCCTTAACTTGTGGACATAAGTGCACAACACATTAGCTGTCTCTGACCAGGCGAAAAAACCTTCCCAAGCCTAACCTTCATATCATAACCGCTAACCTCTACACATTACATTGTTGTCACCATATTAGTTAACGTCATAGCCGCTGCAATCATGCAGTACAGTCAGCAAGCAGTTTAGTAGTTACACCGGCGGGCCCTGGCGGCATTAAATTAATAAAACCAGAAGCTTACCTTGACTTGGAAGAGTTCCAGTGTTGGATAGCCTTAGCTAGCTAGCTAACATATAGCACCCCTCTCTTTTTAGGTAGGTAAAAACTAGCTAGCTAGATGGGGTGGCAGGTTGCCTAGAGTGTTGGGCCAGTAACCAAAAGGTTGCTGGATTGAATCCCCGAGCTGACAAGGTAAAAATATGTTGTTCTGCCCCTGAATAAGAGAGTTAAGCCACTGTTCCCTGGTAGGCTGTCATTGTAAATAAGAATTTGTTTTTAACTGACTTTCCTAGTTAAATTAAGCCGTGGAAAAAAATACAACAAAATATAGCTCTTTCTTGTCATTAATTTTTAAAGAAAATGATTTGTTCAAAACTGTTCAAGTGTTGTCTTTCTCTCTCTTTGAGTCAACTACTCACCACATTTTATGCATTGCAGCGCTAGCTAGCTGTAGTTTATGCTTTCAGTACTAGATTCATTCTCTGATCCTTTGATTGGGTGGACAACATGTCAGTTCATGCTGCAAGAGCTCTGATATGTTGGAGGACGTCCTCCGGATGTTGTCATAATTACTGTGTAAGTCTATGGAAGGGGGTGAGAACCATGAGCCTGCTAGATCAATGTACCCGGAGGAGGACGGAAACTAGCTGTCCTCCAGGTAGATCATGGTGCTTCCCTACAGAGTGCTGTTGAGGCTGCTTTAGACCTTCATTGCAAAAAGTGTGTTTTAATAAATTATTTGGTGACGTGAATATATTTAGTATAGGTTTATCTAAAAAGGATAACTTTTTTAATGTCTCACTATTTTAATTTTTATGAAATCCACTAACTGTAATATATTGTGACCATTCAGGACAATACAATGGGATTTTAGGCAAATACTGAAACTCTAGGTTTTACTAAGTCACAACATTTGCTGATTTGAAAACTTTTTCCTGTAAGTGCGTACTTATAGTAACAGGAAAAACACTAAGAACTGAAGACAATTCTCACACTACTGTATGACCTCTGCCTTGCACAAAACCGCTATACAACTCTCTCGCCGTGCAATACCACAGTGAGTGTGAGCATATTTATTGTTTTGTCTTGAACTCTTAGGCCACAGAGGGACTTCTGGAGAACGACAAGTAGCTGGTGCGGGCCCGTGGCCTTGTCACTTCAGGAGAGAGGAAATGGTCATTGTACTCCAAATTAGTCCCATACCACGAGGGGTGATAGGGAATCGTGGAAATCCACTACTGTTCTCAGCTGTCCCGCCCTCTACACTCTGACCCAGTGGTTACCAAAGTTGTACAAGCTGTGACCCACCTTTCTGATCCTTTTTGAATTTTCCCGTGACCCTTTGAATATACTAGGATGACTGAATATTTGGAAAACATTGCTCTCAAACTTGTCATTATCATAAGAAGGAGAGGGGTCTTTCAAGACATAATCGCATGAATTGTCTCCCCCCAAGGGGTTCATATCTCTAGGTATTCTGCTCCATCTAGCTTATTAGTGAAGTGAGTTTATTATTATTTTTAAATTCACCTTCGCTGAAACTCCTATGTTATGCAATATATAACGTTCCTTTAATATATATATATATATATATATATATATATATATATATATATATATATATATATATATATATATACTGTATATATATATATATATATACTGTATATATATATATATATATATTTACATTTAACCTTTATTTAACTAGGCAAGTCAGTTAAGAACAAATTCTTATTTACAATGATGGCCTACACCGCCAAACCCGGATGACGCTGGGGATTTGTGCGCCGCTCTATGGGACTCCCAATCATGGGCCAGTTGTGACACAGCCTAGATTCAAACCAGGGTGTCTGTAGTGACACCTCAACCTCTGAGATGCAGTGCCTTAGACTGCTGCGCCACTCAGGAGCCCTTTATATGAGACACTCTGGATTTTAGCACCTCATTGAGAAGCTCTTCTCCCACTACTACCACTCCCCCTCTCCAGCTTCACATATGACACCCACCATTATCTCGGTTAAAAGCTACTGCTGATGCAAGCACAAATAACTTTGAACATAAGAGTGGGAGGAAAGAGAGAGTAATTGGCTCAGTAAGGAGAAGTACGAGGAGAGGACAGATGTATTTAGACAATCAATAATCCTGAATTAAAAGAGAATTATGACTAAAGAACCAGTGATAATGAGTGAGTGAGTTGCCATGACTTTTGTTTTTTGTAACATTTGGTCTCTATAAAAGTGGCCTCACAGTTCTACAAAATTGTTAAAGGAATTATATTCCTATTTGTTCATCAACCAATTCAATTAAAACACTCTGTGCATTTCTAAGAATTTGTAAGATACTTATTTGCATAAAATGGACAGAGACCAGTCTCAAAATCAATCAATAGCGTTTATTCTCGAGAGTACTGATCATAATACAATGTACATTGGTTTATATCACATTTCGTCATAGCGTTTTGAATGCTGCTCCTCCTTCTCCGATATAATGGCGAAATAGCCAAGCCTTCCCACATTGTCTGCCACCTGTTAAACAATCTACTACAAGCCCAAAGTCTCCCCACCCTGGGTAGAGACAGGATGTCCTGTAAAGAACACAGCATTCCAGCCAGTCTGACGATAGCTCCATTCGTTTCTAACAAGGAACAGACAGTCCTTCTAATTCTGGACGAAAACTACACACATTACATTCAGTATTATGATTATAATAAGATTCATACATCCATACAGTAACAAAGTAGTATTCTGTTTAGTCATAGTTCTGATTTAAATGCATACATAATTTAGTCATTATTCATAAAAATCCCTTAACAAAAATCTACAACATTAGGCCTACTCAGTTGTTTTCCTAGAAAGCAACTGACAATGACAGAATCGTCTGCTAACTTTATTAGCTATTTCTCTTGAATCATATTTGCTCCAAGTAACCATCATTACTTGTCAATGTAATACCATCTTACCACTTTGAACTGGAAATATACTTGATCATGTAATAACACCCCATGATATTCTCCCCTCTCTTTCTTTCTCTCTCTCACACACACCTACTACAGGAGCGTGGATACTGACTGGAGGCCTGCGTGAGGGTGTAGGGAGGTGTGTAGGGGAAGCGGTAAGGGACCATGCCACCGCTGCCTCATCTGTCTCCCTGAACAAGGTGGTGGCTCTGGGCATCGCTCCCTGGGGCCTGGTCCACAACCGCCAGCAGCTGGTCAATCCGCAGGTAATGCACGCTATCGTGCCGAACCAAACTGCTAACTCAGATATTTCCTTTTCACATTGTCTTTTTCAACATAGTTTAAGAAACTATGGTGGAAATGATGGTGGATATCTTGGCTTGGCTTGGCTCGGCTCAGTTTTATTTTTTTATTTAATCTTTATTTAACCAGGTAGGCCAGTTGAGAACAAGTTCTAATTTACAACTGCGAACTGGCCAAGATAAAGCAAAGCAGTGCGACACAAACAACGACACAGAGTTACACATGGAATAAACAGACGTACAGTCAATAACACAATAGGAAAAAAGTCTATATACAGTGTGTGCAAATGGCATGAGGAGGTAAGGCAATAAATAGGCCATAGTATATAGGCCAAGTAATTACAATTCAGCAAATTAAGACTGGAGTGATAGATGTGCAGATGATGATGTGCAAGTAGAAGTACTGGTGGGCAAAAGAGCAAAAAAGTCAATAAGAACAATATGGGGATGCGATAGGTAGATTGGATGGACTATTCACAGATGGGCTGTGTACAGCTGCAGCGATCGGTTAGCTGCTCAGATACC
Source organism: Oncorhynchus nerka (assembly GCF_034236695.1). Taxonomy (NCBI): domain Eukaryota; kingdom Metazoa; phylum Chordata; class Actinopteri; order Salmoniformes; family Salmonidae; genus Oncorhynchus; species Oncorhynchus nerka. The sequence goes on from NC_088418.1 coordinate 33,395,135, forward strand.
TGATGTTTAAGTTAGTGAGGGAGATAAAAGTCTCCAACTTCAGCAATTTTTGCAATTCGTTCCAGTCACAGTAGTATGAAAAGCCCTCATGTTCTGACCATGTCTTGTTTCCCCCTCTTTCAGGGTAGCTTCCCTGCTAGGTACTACTTCCAGAACACGTCCCGTGACTCATGTTGCCTGGACAACAACTACCAGGCCTTTCTTCTGGTGGATGATGGGAGTGTAGGCCGCAGAGGGGGCGAGGCAGGCTTCAGGGCCCGGCTGGAGGACTATATTTCCCATCAGCGCACAGGCATCTGGGGTGAGAGACGTTGGATTCAAATACGTCAATTTAGTCTATGTAATTCAGGCTAAACAAAAGCACGTGCCTCAGGTAAACCATGTGAGAAATAAGGGCACTACTTCCGTTGGAGGGCATCTTTATTTGAATCCATACTAGTATATGGTTTTAGCTTGTTGTTGCCACCTGACTGCGTGGCTTCATCCTATCCAAAATTCATCCTTTCCTCCTCCTTTCTTGAAGTAATCACTTATCAGCATGACTGGACAATCATGTTAGATCAGTGATCACCTCATTGAAAGGGCCTCCTTTTGTCTCTGTTGCCCTGCTCTCGTGGTTCTGGTAGAACTGGATAGGTTAAAGCCAGGCTGTCAGGTGGCAACACCAAGCTATTACCATATTACTTATATTAGTATTGATTTGAATTCTAGAGGATTATTAATCTTGCGTTACCACAGGGGTTCTATATACTTCTGGCCCTTCTTTGGACACTGTGTTAACTAACCTCCAGACGAGCTTCAATGCCATACAACTCTCCTTCCGTGGCCTCCAACTGCTCTTAAATGCAAGTAAAACTAAATGCATGCTCTTCAACCGATCGCTGCCCGCACCCGCCCGCCCGTCCAGCATCACTACTCTGGACGGTTCTGACTTAGAATATGTGGACAACTACAAATACCTAGGTGTCTGGTTAGACTGTAAACTCTCCTTCCAGACTAACATTAAGCATCTCCAATCCAAAATTAAATCTAGTATCGGCTTCCTATTTCGCAATAAAGCATCCTTCACTCATGCTGCCAAACATACCCTCGTAAAACTGACTATCCTACCGATCCTTGACTTCGGCGATGTCATTTACAAAATAGCCTCCAACACTTTACTCAGCAAATTGGATGCAGTGTGCATAGTGCCATCCATTTTGTCACCAAAGCCTCATATACTACCCACCACTGCGACCTGTATGCTCTCGTTGGCTGGCTCTCGGTGGCTGGCCCTCACTTCATATTCGTCGCCAAACCCACTGGCTCCAGGTCATCTGTAAGTCTTTGCTAGGTAAAAGCCCCACCTTATCTCAGCTCACTGGTCACCATAGCAGCACCCACCCGTAGCACGCGCTCCAGCAGGTATATTTCACTGGTCACCCCCAAAGCCAATTCGACTTTTGGCCGCTTTTCCTTCCAGTTCTCTGCTGCCAATGCCTGGAACGAATTGCAAAAATCACTGAAGCTGGAGACTCATATCTCCCTCACTAACTTCTGCACATCTTCTGCACATCTATCACTCCAGTGTTTAATTGCTAAATTGTAATTATTTTGCCACTATGGCCTATTTATTGCCTTACCTCCCTTATCTTACCTCATTTGCACACATTGTATATAGACTTTTTCTATTGTGTTATTGACTGTATGTTTGTTCATTCCATGTGTAACTCTGTGTCGTTGTTTGTGTCGCACTGCTTTGCATTATCTTGTCCAGGTCGCAGTTGTAAATGAGAACTTGTTCTCAACTGGCCTACCTGGTTAAATAAAGGTGAATTTAAATAATTAAATAAAAAGGTCCCCCCCCAAAAAATGTATTGAAAAAAAAAATATATATATATAGTAACTTAAAAATGAAGAAAAATCAATGGCATTATAACCATTCAATGCTGTTATTATTGTCTATGACCTCTGACATCACCTAGTTGTGTACTGAAATGCCTAGAGTAGCTATTGCATTTTCAGGTTGACATCGTGAGAGTGCACACTATGCCATCCTGTGGTGAGAGTACAGCACTGCATGCATGATAATACGATTTTACAACTATGGCATCTGTTGGACCTCAGCCATGGCATAGTCTAGTTCTTCTGGCAAGTGTAGGAGAGCATGCCGGGCTAGCCATTACATGTCACATCATGTCTTTTCAATGAGCTTATCAAAATGTAAATGCAAGCACACAGAGTTGAAAAGGTCATCTTAGACGATTAATTCTTTGAGTGCAGTGACACACATTATCAAAATGCATTGCGCTAAAAACTTTGCTATTCTTAACATTATGTTTCTCTTATCTGTGTAGGAACCTTGTAATACACTAGTGCTTTCTTAGTTTGCCTGCCACAAATAGTCATGTATAGCTAACAGAAACTTTTGAGAAATTTCAAGCTGTTACTCAGTTGTTTTTGTGGGATGTTGTAATAATTTCTGAACATCTGTCTGTCAGGCAGTGGAAGCATTGACATCCCCGTCCTGTGCATGCTGATATCAGGAGAGACAACCATGCTGGAGGTACAATCACATGACTTAATTTCTTATAGTCTGAGTAGTTTTATTTACAAACCCTTTTTGATGATCAATCTATTAGTTGCTCATTGCTATCGGTGTATATTGCAAGGCTTGTATATCACCCTCCCTTCTCCCACTTCCCTCCTCTGTCCTCCCTCCCCTCTTCCCTCTCTCTCCTTCCCAGCGGTTGGATCTCTCTCTGAGGAACTCCATGCCCTGGCTGGTGCTGGCGGGGTCGGGTGGTGTGGCCGACCTCGTCAGTGACGTCCTGGAGAGCCTATCGTCTGCGCCCCCTGTCCTGTCCTCCACCGAGGGGGAGGGGGAGGCGGGACCTAGTGTGGACCTTAAAGACAGAGTGGCCGAGAGGGTTAGGAAGCACTTTCCATCCGAAACAGAGATAGACAAACTGGTAGAACGGGTAAGAGCAGGGGAGAATGTGGGGCAGTCTTTTGCTGCACAGGGTAATTTTCTCAGCTAAGCATTGTCTTTCACGGCTTCCTCTCTTCTATTCCTTTCCCTCATTGCCACTAACAGGTGAAAGGGTTGGATAGGTTTTCAACATAATTATTTCAATTGACATTGAAAAGCCTGACCACAATAAAGAGCCTCTCAAATATTGCCCTTGAACAGTGTTTGCCAAACTGGTCATCATACTATTTTCACCGACACCTCAGCATCTCTCCTCCTATCCCATGTTCACAGGTTCTGAGCATCTACCTGAACAGGGATCTGATCACTGTCTACCACGGAGAGCAGGAGGGACCAGATGACTTTGACACGGTCTTGCTCAAAGCCTTGGTTAGAGGTATGATACACCGTATCACCCCTGTTTCGCGAATGCAATCATTGCATGAGTGGAATAATTTGACTTCAGCCCATATGTATCCACAGTTCACACCGCTGATCCATACTGTATAAGCTGATGCAGGACATAATTCCAAATCAAATCAAATGTTATTTGTCACATGAGCCGAATAAAACAGGTGTAGACCTTACAGTGAAATGCTTCCAAGCCCTTAACCAACAATCCAGTTTTAAGAAAAATACAAAAAAGTAAGAAATAATAGAAACACATTTTTAAAGTGCAGCAGTAAAATACCAATAGCGAGGCTCTATACAGGGGGTACCGGTACAGAGTCAATGTGCGGGGGCACCAGTTAGTCAAGGTAATAGAGGTAATATGTACATGTAGGTAGAATTATTAAAGTGACTATGCATAGATAATTAACAGAGAGTATTTTTAGAGTATTCCTCTGACACTGTCTGGTATAGAGGTCCGGGATGGCAGGAAGCTTGGCCCCGGTGATGTACTGGGCCGTACACACTACCCTCTGTAGTGCCTTGCGGCCGGAAGCCAAGCAGTTGCCATAGCAGGCACTGATGCATCCCATCAGGATGCTCTTGATGGTGCAGCTGTAGAATATTTTGAGGATCTGAGGACCCATACCAAATCTTTTCAGTCTCCTGAGGAGGAATAGGTGTTGTTGTGCCCTCTTCACAACTGTCTTGGTGTGCTTGGACCATGTTAGTTTGTTGGTGATGTGGACCTGCTCTACTACAGCCCGTCGATGAGATTGGGGTCGTGCTCAGTCCTCCTTTTCCTGTAGTCCAATATCATCTCTTTTGTCTTGATCACGTTGAGGGACAGGTTGTTGTCCTTGCACCACATGGTCAAGTCTCTGACCTGCTCACTATAGGCTGTCTCATCGTTGTCGGTGATCAGGCCTACCACTGTTGTGTCATCGGCAAATTTAATGATGGTGTTGGAGTCGTGCCTGGCCATGCAGTTATGAGTGAACAGGGTGTACAGGAGGGGACTGAGCCCGCACCCCTGAGGGGCTCCCGTGTTGAGGATCACCGTGGCGGCCTGTTAGGAAGTCCAGGGTCCAGTTGCAGAGGGAGGTGTTTAGTCCCAGGGTCCGTAGCTTAGTGATGAGCTTTGAGGGCACTATGGTGTTGGAATGCTGAGCTGTAGTCAATGGATAATATTCTCACATAGGTGTTCCTTTTGTCCAGGTGTGAAAGGGCAGTGTGGAGTGCAATAGAGATTGCATCATCTGTGGATCTGTTGGGGCGGTATGCAAATTTGAGTGGGTCTAGGGTTTCTGGGATAATGGTGTTGTGAGCCATGACCAGCCTTTCAATGCACTTCATGGCTACAGATGTGAGTGCTACGGGTTGGTAGTCATTTAGGCAGGTTACCTTAGTGTTGTTGGGCACAAGGACTATGGTGGTCTGCTTGAAACATGTTGGTTTTACAGACTTGGACAGGGAGAGGCTGAAAATGTCAGTGAAGACACTTGCCAGTTAGTCAGCGCATGCTCGGTGTACATGTCCTGGTAATCCGTCTGGCTGTGAGGCCTTGTGAATGTTGACCTTTTTAAAAGTCTTTTACTCATATCGGCTGTGGAGAGATCGTGATCACAGAGTTGTCCGGAACCAGTCCTCTATTTGTATATTATTTTTTCTTTCAAACATTTTATTTAGTCTTTCCATAAAGACAACCAACAACAACACAAAGCAATGAACATGTACAAAATAGATAAAAACAAAGACGGAGACAAATACACAGTCCCCTGTGTAAAACTATCCATGACTTCCAAGAGTAAAACAAGCTAGAATAGGCAAATGAGAAAGTAATGTCTCTGCATTTTACAGTTATCTTTTTGACAATTGTTCTTCCATGATAATGATGTATATCCCCTTCCCACTCCTCTCCCTATTCCCCTCACCACCCAAACAAATTATTAGAAGTATTGAATTCCAATGGTACAAACAGCAATACCCAGATGCTTGGTGGGTTATGGGTTGTCAATCCCCTTCAGTAGTATATTTGCACACTCATCTCCTATAAACCGAACTACAGGGCTCCAGATACAGTGCCTTTGGAAAGTACTCAGACCCCTTGACTTTTTCCAAAAATGTTTACGTTACACCCTTATTTTAAAATTGATTGAATGAATACAAATCCTCAGCGATCTACACACAATACCCCATAATGACAAAGCGAAAACAGGTTTTTCAATTTTTTTTGTGCAAATGTACAATTTTTCACAAGTATTCAGAACCTTTGCTGTGAGACTCAATTGAGCTCAGGTGCATCCTGCTTCCATTGATCATCCTTGAGATGTTTCTACAACTTGATTGGAGTCCACCTGTGGTAAATTCAATTGATTGGACATGATTTGGAAAGTCTCACACGTGTCTATATAAGGTTCCACAGTTGACAGTGCATGTCAGAGCAACAACCAAGCCATGAGGTCGAAGGAATTGCCCGTTGAGCTCCGAGACAGGATTGTGTTGAGGCACAGATCTGGGGGGAAAAAATATCTGCAGCATTGAAGGTCCCCAAGAAGACAGTGGCCTCCATCATTCTTAAATGGAAGAAGTTTGTAACCACCAAGACTCTTCCTAGAGCTGACTGCCCAGGGGAGACGGGCCTTGGTCAGGGAGGTGACCAAGAACCTGATGGTCACTCTGACAGAGCTCTAGAGTTCCTCTGTTGGGATGGGAGAAACTTCCAGAAGGACAACCATCTTTGCAGCACTCCACTAATCAGGCCTTTATTGTAGAGTGGCCAGACGGAAGCCAGTAAAAGGCACATGACAGCCTGCTTGGCACTTAAAGACTCTCAGACCATGAGAAACAAGATGCCCTGGTCTGATGAAACCAGGATTGAACTCTTTGACCTGAATGCTAAGCATCACATCTGGATTAAATCTGTCATGAAGCATGGTGGTGGCAGCATCATGCTGTTGGGATGTTTTTCAGTGGCAGGGACTGGAAGACTAGTCAGGATCGAGGGAAAGATGAACGGAGCAAAGTACAGAGAGATCCTTGATGAAAACTTGCTCCAGAGCGCTCAGGACCTCAGACTGGGGCGAAGGTTCACCTTCCAACAGAACAATGACCCTATGCACACAGCCAAGACAACGCAGGAGTGGCTTCGGGACAGGTCTCTGAATGTCCTTGAGTGGCCCGGACTTGAACCTGATCGAACACCCTTTTTCTTTTTCTTTGATTTGATCTCTGGAGAGACCTAAAAATAGCTGTACAGAGACACTCCCCATCCAACCTAACAGAGCTTGAGAGGATCTGCAGTAAAGAATGGGAGAAACTCTCCAAATATCAAATCAAATCAAATTTTATTTGTCACATACACATGGTTAGCAGATGTTAATGCGAGTGTAGCGAAATGCTTGTGCTTCTAGTTCCGACAATGCAGTAATAACCAACGAGTAATCTAGCTAACAATTCCAAAACTACTACCTTATACACAAGTGTAAAGGGATAAAGAATATGTACATAAAGATATATGAATGAGTGATGGTACAGAGCGGCATAGGCAAGATGCAGTAGATGGTATCGAGTACAGTATATACATATGAGATGAGTATGTAAACAAAGTGGCATAGTTTAAAGTGGCTAGTGATACATGTATTACATAAAGATGCAGTAGATGATATAGAGTACAGTATATACGTATACATATGAGATAAATAATGTAGGGTATGTAAACATTATATTAAGTAGCATTGTTTAAAGTGGCTAGTGATATATTTTACATCAATTCCCATTATTAAAATGGCTAGAGTTGAGTCAGTGTGTTGGCAGCAGCAGCCACTCAATGTTAGTGGTGGCTGTTTAACAGTCTGATGGCCTTGAGATAGAAGCTGTTTTTCAGTCTCTCGGTCCCAGCTTTGATGCACCTGTACTGACCTCGCCTTCTGGATGATAGCGGGGTGAACAGGCAGTGGCTCGGGTGGTTGTTGTCCTTGATGATCTTTATGGCCTTCCTGTGACATCGGGTGGTGTAGGTGTCCGGTGATGCGTTGTGCAGACCTCACTGCCCTCTGGAGAGCCTTACGGTTGTGGGTGGAGCAGTTGCCGTACCATGCGGTGATACCGACAGGATGCTCTCGATTGTGCATCTGTAGAAGTTTGTGAGTGCTTTTGGCGACAAGCCAAATTTCTTCAGCCTCCTGAGGTTGAAGAGGCGCTGCTGCGCCTTCTTCACGATGCTGTCTGTGTGGGTGGACCAATTCAGTTTGTCTGTGATGTGTACGCCGAGGAACTTAAAACTTACTACCCTCTCCACTACTGTTCCATCGATGTGGATAGGGGGGTGTTCCCTCTGCTGTTTCCTGAAGTCCACAATCATCTCCTTAGTTTTGTTGACGTTGAGTGTGAGGTTATTTTCCTGACACCACACTCCGAGGGCCCTCACCTCCTCCCTGTAGGCCGTCTCGTCGTTGTTGGTAATCAAGCCTACCACTGTTGTGTCGTCCGCAAACTTGATGATTTAGTTGGAGGCGTGCGTGGACACGCAGTCGTGGGTGAACAGGGAGTACAGGAGAGGGCTCAGAACGCACCCTTGTGGGGCCCCAGTGTTGAGGATCAGCTGGGTGGAGATGTTGTTACCTACCCTCACCACCTGGGGGCGGCCCGTCAGGAAGTCCAGTACCCAGTTGCACAGGGCTGGGTCGAGACCCAGGGTCTCGAGCTTGATGACGAGTTTGGAGGGTACTATGGTGTTAAATGCTGAGCTGTAGTCGATGAACAGCATTCTCACATAGGTATTCCTCTTGTCCAGATGGGTTAGGGCAGTGTGCAGTGTGGTTGAGATTGCATCGTATGTGGACCTATTTGGGCGGTAAGCAAATTGGAGTGGGTCTAGGGTGTCAGGTAGGGTGGAGGTGCCCGGTAGGTAGGGTGGATGTGGTCCTTGACTAGTCTCTCAAAGCACTTCATGATGACGGAAGTGAGTGCTACGGGGCGGTAATCGTTTAGCTCAGTTACCTTCGCTTTCTTGGGAACAGGAACAATGATGGCCCTCTTGAAGCATGTGGGAACAGCAGACTGGGATAGGGATTGATTGAATATGTCCGTAAACACACCAGCCAGCCTGTCTGCGCATGCTCTGAGGGCGCGGCTGGGGATGCCGTCTGGGCCTGCAGCCTTGCGAGGGTTAACACGTTTAAATGTTTTACTCACCTCGGCTGCAGTGAAGGAGAGTCCGCATGTTTTGGTTGCTGGCCGTGTCAGTGGCACTGTATTGTCCTCAAAGCGGGCAAAAAAGTTATTTAGTTTTCCTGGGAGCAAGGCATCCTGGTCCGTGACTGGGCTGTTTTCTTTTTTGTAATCCGTGATTGACTGTAGACCCTGCCACATACCTCGTGTCTGAGCCGTTGAATTGTGACTCTACTTTGTCTCTATACTGACGCTTAGCTTGTTTGATTGCCTTGCGGAGGGAATAGCTACACTGTTTGTGTTCGGTCATGTTTCCGGTCACCTTGCCCTGAATAAAAGCAGTGGTTCCCGCTTTCAGTTTCACGCGAATGCTGCCATCAATCCACGGTTTCTGGTTTGGGAATGTTTTAATCGTTGCTATGGGAACGACATCTTCAACGCACGTTCTAATGAACTCGCTCACCAAATCAGCGTATTCGTCAATGTTGTTGTTTGACGCAATACGAAACATATCCCAGTCCACGTGATGGAAGCAGTCTTGGAGCGTGGAATCAGATTGGTCGGACCAGCGTTGAACAGAGCTTCTTGTTTTAGCTTTTGTCTGTAGGCAGGGAGCAACAAAATGGAGTCGTGGTCAGCTTTTCCGAAAGGAGGGCGGGGCAGGGCCTTATATGCATCGCGGAAGTTGGAATAGCAATGATCCAAGGTTTTACCAGCCCTGGTTGCGCAATCGATATGCTGATACAATTTAGGGAGTCTTGTTTTCAGATTAGCACAGGTGTGCCAAACTTGTAGTGTCATACCCAAGAAAACTCGAGGCTGTAATCGCTGCCAAAGGTGAGTCAACAAAGTACTGAGTAAAGGGTCTGAACATTTATGTAAATGTGATATTTCAGTTTTTTATATTTAATACATTTGCAAAAATTCTAAAGAACAGTTTTTGCTTAGTCATAATGGGGTATTGTGTGTAAAAATATTTCATCAATTTTAGAATAAGACTGTAATGTAACAAAATGTGGAAAAAGTCTAGGGGTCTGAATACTTCTCGAATGCACTGTACATGTTTTGTGATATCAAAAAATAACTATAATGAGTAGGAAATGCTACAATAGCCTACTATCAATAAAATCTATTCTGCTTGTTGTCCTACTACAAATTATGGGATAGGCCTATCGGTAAAAAAAATTGCCTAAAGAAAGTTTGTGTGTCACGTGTACTCCTTCTCCGGCCTCTAGGTCACCAGGCTGCTCATTTATTGCGCATACCTGTCACCAGCGTTAAGTGCATTTGCACATAATGAAACTCACCTGGACTCCATCACCTTGATTACCTGCCCTTATATACCACTCCCTTTGTTTTCTTCCCCAGTCATCAAATGAGCATATATCATGTTATAAAAAACGGAAAAGTCCTTTAAATTACTGTTGGTTGGGCAAATTACTTATGATTCATGCCTGTTTAGTAGGCTAAGTATAATTCATGGTTGGATTTGGTTAGGGTGTCGCCTACAAGGCTTCACCATAGGCCCAACAATCAGTCCAAGATTTAAATGAGTAAATAACATACAGTATGTCTATGAATCCTATCATATTGTGATTATCTGTAATTACATTTTTGGTTGTCTCTTTTAATCTGCTAGGTAAATTAAGTAGCCTATCAAAATACCGTATCGTACCCACAAGCGAACCCTGTCCATCCTCCTGTGTCGTCTTGTCATTAGCGTCAAGAATTGTCTTTACTTGCTGCGCAGAGTTGGTTTGATGGAGTTGTTGTAATAGGCCTCTTCGTCTTGGGGGTTCAGAAAGGTTTTGGTAGCTCCTTGGGAGGTGATGATCAGTCTGGCAGGGTGAATTAGCCCGTGCTGGGTCTCTGCCTCACGTAGGTACACCCTGATATTGTTGTCAAGGCTCTCTTTTTGGTCATATCAGCAGTCATGTTGGGAAACATCTTTTGCCTTCATCCCACAAAAGTTAATATCTCATTTCTTCCTTGACAACTGTATGATTGCGTGTTTGACCTGACAACGCTGCATCCTCACGATCATCACGCAGGGTCAGCATGCCAAGATGGTTTGATCCAATTCCGATGTGTGTTCTCCACTGCTGGTTCACTGGACAGTTCCTCAGCCTGGAACAGTTCTGTGAAGAATGCTGTCATGTAAGCTGTTGGATTTCCCTGTTCAATGCCGTTATCAAATCCTGTGACACGAAGATTACATTTACGACTGCATTTCCAAAACTTCAAGCTTGTTAAGTTCAGTCACCCTGCCATCCACTTTAGGCATGGCTTCTTCAGCTATGGCTGTCTTCTCGTTTCATTCAGCAACTGATGTCCTAATTGTTTCCAGACTTGGTTGGAGCTTGTCTATTGCTGTGCCTATCTCTTCCTGTATGATAGAACAGATGGGGATAGGGCTTTCGGATTCATTCAACTCATTTTCTCTCACTGCAGCTTGCGAACCCGATTCGGTGCCCAACATTGCGCCGACAGTGTGGTTTCTCGGTTTCTCTGAGCTTTCCGTGCTCACTCCATGCGACCGAAACAGGAAGTGATCTCTATTTGTATTTGAACTGTCATGACTCTCTGGAGTCAAGATTAGCTCACAAGATTAGCTCGGCACAGGGCTGACAGCAGGATTAGCTCGGCACAGGGCTGACAGCAGTGTAGGCTGGTGACTTGAAAAAATGAGGAGGATGGAAGACCAATGGTATAGGCGCGGACCAAATGATAAAACGCATTTGAAAAATCATCAAAGACAAAGGATTTTAACCTAAACGTTTAATAAAGACATTTATAGTAAAATATTATGGGGAAGGGAATGAGAAGGCTACAGTGTTGGGAAGGGCAGCAGTGATTGAATGAGGGTATTTGGCGTGAGTAGAGGTGTTCAGAGGCTTCAGTGGCAAAAAAGTTTCATCATGGATGGATGGATGGTGAGGTAGAAGAGCCCAACTCCTCCACTAAGGGCAGGACAGGATTTGGCTGGGAAGACAAAAAAGCAATAAGACACAGTTAGACAAAAGAGCTAAGAATGAGTTAGTCCAAGCAAGGAGTAAATCACACTTGTGTGATAATGTGATTGTGTTTGTGTATGGGATTGACTCTACATAGTAGAAGAAGAACATGTATAGATGTACTCACAGTGCTTGGAGAGGAAACATTCAATGTGCCAGTGGATAAAAGGGCATATGGGGAATAACAGACAGCAGAGGACCAGGGGGTTCAGTTCTTCAGAGGGGCATAGACTGTTCAGTTCTTCAGAGAACTAAACAGCCCTGTGCCCTCTGAAGAACTAAACAGCCCCGTGCCCTCTGAAGAACTAAACAGCCCCGTGCCCTCTGAAGAACTAAACAGCCCCGTGCCCTCTGAAGAGCTAAACAGCCCCGTGCCCTCTGAAGAACTAAACAGCCCCGTGCCCTCTGAAGAACTAAACAGCCCTGTGCCCTCTGAAGAACTAAACAGCCCTGTGCCCTCTGAAGAACTAAACAGCCCCGGCTGTCCATGGAGTGTGGGTGAGTTACTGTTGAAAACCAAATGTTCATGAAACATAATTTCATAAACAATTAAACTAATTAAAACCTTATTATAATGGGGAAAACATGTTAAAACCTTACTTTAAAGTTGAAGTCCATTCTTCTCATAGTCTGGTTGGCAAACTGGTCGATGGCCTCATACCAGTAAGGATCTTTCTGCAGTGATTTAAGAATTCTCCTCTCTATGGATACAATTACAAGGTTCCTCAGTGTCTCTTGTCCCATAGTGTTCTGAGAGTTGCAGCCTCTTGAGGTAGGAGAAGCTTCGCTCCACCCCAGCTGATGTTGCCCCCATAGTAGCAACTAGGCAGCCTGCACAGCCCAGGCATCACTTCATCAAGTCCACTGCTCTTATAGTGCAGGATTGTGTCAGACAGCTTTGCAATGTTCCCTTGAATCTCCTCATCACAGTAAAACACTTGTTTTCAGTCTTTCCTGATGAATTTTTTTTCCCAATAGTCTGCAATAGGCTTGTCAGAGCATCATCTGGGAATTTTCTCTTGAATTAATCAAATTTACTACCATCTAACAACTCCAGGAATCGCATGCAGTTCAGGCTTTTCTGAGACTTCATGTTATTATGAATTGAGTCATACAGTGCTTTGTAGGTGCCTTAGATCCTGAGTGCCCTGCCGACGCTTCATCCTGTGCATGATGTCTGGATCCTCTTTCACGCTTGCTGTCTATATGGCACTGAATGCTACATCAGACTTTTGCTCCTCCATTCTGCTTGTTAGAATCTCTATTCTTTTACATTAGGCTACATCCATGGCTTTCTGCTGTACTATGTCAAACACAACATCTGTGTGAGCAAATATCTCCTCAAAAGTTAGAAGTAAAAATCTTCCAGCTTTGCCTTGAACCCATCTGCACATGACACAGTATCATCATCCATGGTAGGGTGCTCTATAATATGGTAATGATGGACTGTCGTTTCTCTTTGTTATTTGAGCTGTTCTTGCCATAATATGGGCTTAGCCTTATTTGGTAAAATACCATCTTCTGTATACCACCCCAACCTTGTCACAACACAACTGATTGGCTCAAACGCATTAAGAAGGAAAGACATTCCACTATATAACTTTTAACAAGGCACACCTGTTAGTTGAAATGCATTCCAGGTGACTACCTCTTGAAGCTGGTTGAGAGAATGCCTAGAGTCTGCAAAGCTGTCATTAAGGCAAAGGGTGGCTATTTTGAAAAATCTCAAATATATTTTTATATTTGTTTAACATGATTCTATTTGTGCTATTTCATAGTTTTGATGTCTTCACTATTATTCTACAATGTAGAAAATACTACAAATTAAGAAAAACCTTTGAATGAGTAGGTGTTTCCAAACTTTTGACTGGTACTGTATGTGTACAGTATCATCAAGTCAAGATGTGTGTTTGTGTGTGTGTGTCTGTCTGTCTCTCTGTGTCTATGCGTGTCTCTTTGCACGTGTGTGTGTCAGCGAGTAAGCAGCGTGTGTCAAGTGAAGCCAGCCCCTACACTGAGGAGCTGAAGCTGGCGGTTACCTGGAACAGAGTGGACATCGCCAAGAGTGAGCTCTTCAATGGAGACATCCACTGGAGGGTGAGACACTCATGTTCCCAATCAACCCCTAGACCCTAGGCCAGGATTCCCCAACTGGCTGCATTCCCAAAGTTTTTTGGGGGGACATAATAGACTCAAAACACCAGGAAATCAGCTCCAAGTGATATTCATTTAAGAAAAGTATTCCACACATAATGGAGAGAAACGTGATTGTATACAAATGTAAGCAAAGTTTGATATTATGTTGTAGTCAAACATTATATCTGTTTGGGCTTCTTGTGGTCAATTTGCCATCTACAAATTATTTATAATTATATTCTGGCCCCCTGACCATCTGCTCAAGAAAATAATTATTGAATGGCTGAATCTAGTTGTTGATCCCTGGTTTAGGCCCAATGCACTATTGTGAAAATTCCACCAAGCCTTATCAGAGGTCTAGGAGGATTGGGAAATGGAGGGGATCAAATCGGGACAGGGTTTCTCAATACTTTCACTTAAAAAAAATAAAAAATTATCCACAGAGAACTTAGTAGTAGATCATTTCTCTCTTCCAGCCACACAGCCACGAGAGATTAACAACTTTAAAATTGATGTGTGAATGCTGATCTTCTGTGCGCGAGCACTGTTTTACAAGTGGCGTGTGAGTCTGGATTGTCGAGAGAAATAATACACTACTTTAGCCACAAAGGCTTTGGGAGACCCAGCCTATTCCATCTATACAGCAGCTGTCAAAGACCTGTTCCATCAGATTCAAGTTTATGTGCCATTTCATTGTAGGTTTGTACATACACTGAGTATACAAAACATTAAGAACTCTTTCCATGACATAGACTGACCAGGTAAATCCAGGTGAAAGCTGTGATCCCTTATTGCCACTTGTTAAATCCACTTCCGTTAGTGTAGATGAAGGGAAGACAATTGAGACATGGATTGTGTATGTTTGCCATTCAGAGGATGAATTGGCAAGATAAAAGATTTGTGTCTTTGAACAGGGTTTGATAGTAGGTGCCAGGCACATTGGTTTTTGTCAAGAACTGCAACGCTGCTGGGTTTTTCATGCTTACCAGTTTCCTGTGTGTATCAAGAATGGTCTACCACCCAAAGGATATCCAGCCAACTTGACACAACTGTGGGAAGCATTGGAGTCAACATGAGCAGCATCCCTGTGGAACTCTTTCGACATCTTGTAGAGTACATGCCGGATTAATTAAGGCTCTTCTATGTGAGGGGGGGGTGCAGTGTAGAGGTCATGATCATCTCATGCACAGTAAGGTAGCTCCCATGACACTGTATTCGTAGACTGCAGTGCTCATTAG